>NC_063047.1:27948403-28085482 GCF_018812025.1 Megalobrama amblycephala
TTTTCTCAAAGTCACATAGTCAGGATCAGTCAAAGGCTTAGCTCAACATTTTTGAAGAAATTCAGAAATGAGTTCTATTGATTTTTCGCCTCCCCGCACCTTCAAGCTAAACTAACATCCCGACAGACTGTGTTATGTCAGTTCAGCTTTTCTTTAAAGATATCTGCACAAATCAATAAGGCTTTGGCTGAGAATATACAGTAGATCCCTGCGAGAAGTGTGGACAAATTCAACATACCTTGGCTTTTGATTGATTCTGTGGAACATACTGATGCTTATCCTCTTAACAGACTGTGCGGTGCTTTCTCTGATAACCATTTGTATTTTCCTTGATAACAATCTGGCAAGTCAGAGCCTGAAATCGGAGTCGGTGCAAATGTGATGACTAAACGCTGGGAGCGTTTCATCCGTGATGATCTCTAAGGAGAATGTCAAAACATGATGCCCATCCTTTCTCCCTGGATGGCCCCTGTAATTGCTTCTTAAGAAAACAGTGGAACTGACAGTAGCAACATTTTCTCACACATTTCACAGTTCAAGCAAAGAGACAAAACCACATACAAACACACTTGAGGTGATACAAAGACACTATGTGCACTGAGTGAGAGTGTGAAGAGAGAAAAAGATAGAAATTCACTGCAACTAAACACACGTGGCTCTCCTAACTAGATTGGGTAAATAAATGATATCTGGCATTTTATAAATTTCATGACATTTTCAAACACTTACCATGTGCATGTGTGAGCAAAAGTATGTTGTTTCCAAATATTACTGTGGCTATGTAAATTTAGGTAAATGGAAAAATCAGCTCAGTGAAGCGATCTCTGGAAGGGCTTGTCTTATCAAAATATAAATATCAGTGGGACTAGAAATAGAGAACAGGTTAGCTGCATGACTGACTGAATCTGATTAAGCTCCTCAGAATAAAACTCTTAGAACCGGTGTGTTTTGGTACTGAAAATATGCACACATCTGCACCAAATGCAGTTAAAATGAAAAAAAGGTCTAATGTCTAACTCTAATGTCACAGAATAACAACTAAATGGCTAGTGACAGCTGACGTATAATATAAGAGCACCCCATTCACTTCAGAAAGGAACTTCTTAAGCCAGCAAATTGCTGGAGATAATTTGCTGGCATTTTGACACCGGATTCTGTTCATGCATGACTTCTAAGCTGAATAATACTGTTAAACGTATAGAAAGCTTGTATGTCAGAGCACTGGCGTAGATGGTGGTGCTTTGGTCCTACCATTTGAAGAGCTGCTGTTCTTATAGGGAACCCATTTTGAATCTGGCCTAGAACATATCCCAGTCTTGTTCTCCCCTCTGCACTCATTTCCTGTAAAATAAATGCAATTAGCATGAAAAAGAGCGTGTATGTGTGAAAGCATGTCATGAACAACACCCATGGTTCCTCTGCTAAGACACATGTGAGAACTGGCTTCATACATTAAAAATATATGAACTCAGAAAAATGTCAACAATATATCAAAAAAAGCTTCATATATTTTTAGATGTATGAAGTCAATTCCCACACGTCCTAACCGAGGATTTAGACGCATTCAATTGCATCTTCATATTTATAGTATTACAAAGGATTTCTATTTTAAATAAATGCTTTACTTTTGAACTTTTAATAAGAGATGTTTCTTGAGCACCAAATCAGCATATTAGAATGATTTCTGAATGATCATGTGACACTGAAGACACTGGAGTAATGATGCTGAAAATTCAGCTTTGACATCAATGAATAAACTACATTTTAAAACATATTCAAATATAGAACAGCTATTTTAAGTAAGGAATAATTAACGACAGGCCATTGAATTCTTATAAAATAATGCACACCTGAAGTGGTAATGCGGCCACAACTCACCGCATTACCACCTAGGGTGTGCATTATTTTCTAAGAATTCAATGGCCCGGAGTCAATTATTCCGCTTATACTACGGTCAGCACACCTCAAGACACTGTTCCGATGTTGTATTTCATGACATTTGTCAGGTTTTTGTCCTTAAAACACTCTTGTGTGGGGGACTAATTTCCCAATCCCAAGCCTCCGTTGCTAATTCCAAAACATCATTTCAGCACTAGTAACGAAGGCTTGAGCCTTGATAGCAGAATAATACCGTTGATAAAGTTATTAACGCACAGAGAGAGAATAAGCAGCATCTGTGAATTAGCCTACCTGATCTGTCGGCAACAGTGTCTCTACTAATAGCGAAACTATAAGTTTATCTCAGAACTGCATAGTTATTACCTCGCTGGCGAGTCATGTATCTTTTTAGTTGCTAAACTATTTTACTGATTAATTCGTCAGAGCAGCGTGACCAAACGTTTCAAAGAGAATGTGCACTTTCAGGGCACAATAAAACGTATTTTGTGACAAAAACCATGACAATAATTTGTCGTTTTCATCCTTTTGTTTCCTAGATTTATTTGCTTGGCCGGTGTCGTTGTGGGTTTTGTTTCTTTTGTGGTTGTAGGCTGTAAGGACCTATTGAGATAACTGAAAACATTTGGCAAAGTGATATGGAACTGCAATGCGGTCAAGACCTGCTAGAACTACTTTAGCTGTGCATTTCCCTGAAAATAATTGCACACCACCAATTCGATTCGAGCATTCAACAGACCCATAGTGTAAACTGAAATATTTCACAGCATTACAACATGTTATTACTGTATATCACAAAATTTAATTTGCTTAATTAACTTTACTCAACATAATAACTGAAGGAATGCTGCTATCAACCAATGCTGATGATTTCAAAATGACAAAATCTGTCTAATAGACTGTCACTATGCTAATTTGTAGCACCTAAGCATAAGCACTCAATTAAAGTTCACATCTCAATATAGAGAAGACAAAAGACTCGGCTACAACCTAACTTCAGAGAAACCTTACAATCACACAGAGGAATTCTGGCCCTCTGTACTTCAGTTCGGGTTCTCTTCTATCCTGTGCACAGCAGCAATTCTGCTGTAATAAAGAGGGGATGTGACAGAGGTGTGTGAACATTGCAGTGCTTTCACAGAACAGAGATGAGAATGGCCTCTGACTGTCCTCCCAGTGGGGTTCCTCAGTCTGGCATTCTGTGTCTCTGTCTTGCTTTCTTTCTCTCTCTTTTTCTTTTCTCGCTCTCTCATGCAGACACTCCAAGGCCTCTTTAGTTAAAAACATGTTTCTGTTATCAGGTATCAAATGCACATCATGGCAGCCTTCCTGCATTCAGCCCAGCATTTGCTTTGATATTTGTGTCACTTGCTGGGTCTCTCACAGAAAGTCTTGCTTTTCAACATTTGTGTAATTCATAATTCCTTTACCCTCCTCCGTCTATCTCACGATACTAAACCCACGCTGTTTTCTCAAGGTGAGTGAGTGTTTTTTTTCTGTTTTCATTATGAATACTAGGAATTTAAAAATGTCCTTTCACTTCCCAGCTGAAATCAAATTTTCAGTGAATATTTCACTAAAATAGGATGACCATTCTGCTGAAAAACAGTTCTAAGCCAGCTTACACATGTTAGAAGATCGTATTAAATGGATTTTGGCATATTTCAGCAGGTCTGGTCTAGCTAAATACCAGTTTGGCCAAGCAAGCTAGGAAACTAGCTTAAACCAGACTTCCAGTTTAGGCTGTTTTAAACCGTTTTTAAAGACAGTTTGGGGTTTCCATGTTTTATGGGGTCTTTCCATAGACATAATGATTTTTATACTATATAAACTGTATATTATTACTGTATCTCTATATATTATCTCTATTCTATCTATATATTCTATCTATCTATTTATCTGTTTATCTATCTATCTATCTATCTATATATATATATATATATATATATAGAGATAGATATAAAAAAAAAGGAAGGAGCTATACTGCCCTACAAAGCAAAAAGTCACTTCTCACCCTCACTTAAATTCAGTTTTATTTTTAGACAATCATCAACAATCAAATAATAATAATAATAATAATAAATATGTTAACATGTAAATTCCTCAAATGGTAGTTTTTGCATTAACTTCTATATCTAATTATAAAATTATGTACAATTCATTGTTGAAATATAATTATTTTCACAGTGGCTGTCATAACTTGTTTGCATGATTTATTTAAACATATTAAATAATTAACACACCACTAACAGGATTGGGATAAGTAAAATATAATTAATATAACGTTATATGCTAATATAATGTTAGAGCATTTAGTGAAAGTTACACAAATTAACACGCTGTGGACACTGAATGGCATTTCTACGTGACATTGTTTACAAGTTGTTTTATTGACGTCTTTCTGCAATTGAAACAGATTGAGCGATTACACAAGACATGATACGTTTCAGTAAGTTGTACTGTATTTTTCAACATACCTTCAGATGTTTATTCTTGTTCTTTCTGTAACAAGTAATGAAGAGGAAGAGATGATCGCTTTCACTTGAACTGAGGCGCCTATACAGCTTCTGTTACGCCACATCAAAAAGCGTAAAAATGGCATTTATTGTTTGAATTTCGTGATAAAATCGACAGAATTTGAAAGATGACACTTCGTTTGGTTAAAAGTGGTTAGCTTACAATGCATTGCCGCGCGCGCCCCCTTCTGGATTGGAGTGTGGATCGCCTGTGACTGACTGTATTCATCGACTAACTGCATGAACTGAACAATGACGTCCGTACAGTATTATATATACATGTATGTATATAATGAAAAATGCCTAAATGATAATATAGCTGACATAGGCTACTGTTGTACGATTTCAAAACACTGCTTCAGGAAGATTCGGAGCACAAATGAATCAGCGTGTCGAATCTGCTGTTCGGACTCGGAGCGCCAAAGTCACGTGATTTCAGCCGTTTTGGTAGTTTGACACGCGATCTGAATCATGATTCGACACACTGATTCATTTGTGCTCCGAATCTTCCTGAAGCAGTGTTTTGAAATCGGCCATCACTAAATAAGTTTTTGGCGCACCAAAAATATTCTCGTCGCTTTATAATATTAATATTGAACCACTGTACTCACATGAACTGATTTAAATATGTTTTTAGTACCTTTATGGATCTTGAGAGAGGAAATGTCATTGCTCCCTATGGAGGCCTCACTGAGCCATCGGATTTCAACTAAAATATCTTAATTTGTGTTCCGAAGATTAAAGAAGGTCTTACAGGTGTGAAACGGCATGAGGGTAAATAATAAATGACAGAATTTTCATTTTTGGGTGAACTAACCCTTTAACATAGTTTGTATTGAACACCTCCAGAGAGCACCAGCAAATAATTGTTTCCCCACAAAAAAGAAAGAAAGAAAAACAGGTAGTAATAGTCCAACAGAAACCAAACATATATGAAACAATTGCATCTGGAGAGTGGCTCCATTGATCCCTGCACACAATGTATTGGTTTAATTAAGAGAAGCAGTGTCCTTGCTAATTGATTCCTTGCCTGTGTGAATTACCTACACGCAAAACAACCGGTGACTAATGACCCATGGAAATCTCGCTTTTACGAACTGGACACACTGCAAGCCAAACTTCCTCCACAGCTGACCGGCTCCCGCCACATTTGTGAGGATTACTGAGCTGTTAGGGAGACCCGCTCTCCTCGATCAATCCCCCCCATACAGTGCTAAAGGCTCTCATCAATTATGAATCAGTCAGGGAGAGGGTGAAGCTACCATTGATCTGCTGAGAGAGAGAGAGAGAGAGAGAGAGAAGCAGTGTGTGTCAGCATGCTGTATAACTGATAAAGCAGGTGTTGATTTTCCCAAAGCTTATTAATGATCAAATTATTCCTCATGCTTTTGTTTATGTGAAGTCTCACTAGAGAGGAGGGAAAGACAATAACTCAATTGCTCATTTCCCGTCTTGTGTAAAGAGAGCAGGTTCATTACCAGAGTCATAAACCCTGGGCCGCTGGGTCCAATGTTTCCTCAAAAAGACCTGAATGAAAATACAGTATATAAAGTAATGATATGAAATATGAAACATGAAATCCAGCAGTATGTAAAGCCAATGGCAGCCTGTGTGTAATAAGCATTTTGAGGTACAAGACAGTATGGAAGCCCATTCCTGCAAAAAAAGAAAAAAAATCATGTTACAAATTGTGACAAGCTCATAATTATGACAAAAAAGGCCAAAATTATGAGATACCAAGTCATAATTATGAGATTTACATAAAAAAGTTGAAATTTTGAGATATTAGGTCATAATTATTAGATAAAAAACAACACTGAAACAGTCATGATTGTCAACATTTTATCATAATTACTTTTTATCTGATAATTTTGGTTTAGTATAATTTTTGACTAAGTATCCTTTTTTACACCAGAGCTATATGACATAAAAAGTCAAACTTATGAGATGTCTTAAATGATTTAACAAAGAGTGATTTTTTTTATTCGTGTGTGGCTGAAATGGGCTTCCACAGGAAAGTGAAAAAATTAACTTATTTTAATAAGTTATTAATCTGCTGTAACCCTGGCCAACTTTAATCACCTCAGGAATAAGGACTTCTCTCATTAGTAAACTTCTCTCATAATTAAACCTATCTTGTTCTGCATAAGCATCCAATCATTTTGAGAGGTAATCTTTTAAACCAATCAGCTTTCAGTATCACTTAGCGCATCATCAGCAGATGAAGAGAGAGACTTAAATTTAGCCAAAATACTTCTGTAATTAATAAAAGATCTCTAAACAAGTGAAAATTCAAGTCAGACACATATATAAATTTAATATAACAAAGAAGCGAAGGTTAATTAAACTTGCAGTGTTTACAGACTGTATACTTAATTCTAAAAAATCCTAACAGATTTTTCATAATAAATAACAGGGAAACAACAGCTAATAAAGGCTACATCAAATATTCTTGTAATTATATTATCGTGAATATTGTTCTTGTAAAATCTGTTTTCTTTGTTGTATCTCAACTGTAAAGCTATTGAAAGGCACTATATAAATTAAACTCGCTATTATTATTATTATTATTATATTAAAAATGCATTAAACTGGGTGAGATTTAATTTGAACACCTAGTAAGTTGATATTAATATTATAGCATTGGTTGCTTGTTGCTAAGGTAATAAGGGTGGGAAATATAAGGTAGCCCTTTTCCTGCTTAAACATGGACACTTTCAAATGGAAATGCCCTGTTGGGTTTGGTTTTATCAGTCATCAGGACTCCCGAGAACATCTCAGGTGTCTGATCGTTTGTGTGTCAGTGTGTACACACCCGCAGCACAGTGGTTAGCCACAGGAAGTTACAATAATAACAGACCAAACCCACCACACTGTCATGTTCGCTGCAACTCATCGCTACAGCATCGCTGGCTTTCTGCAGGGGAGTCATGGAAACTGCTCTGGCACCACTGCGCTCTGTTCTCCTCTCTGGGACTTTCTCACCATCTTTGTAGACCTGTGTTGGTAAAATAAGAGTGGCGTGAAAGAGAAGTCATGTTGCCGTAAGAGACTGTGCAGGGTTTTGAACTGAAACATGCTACAGGAAATGATAGATGACACCTCACAAGCTGCAGGTCACAGGTCAAGTGTCTGACTCATTCCACTTCAGTGACTGAGACACATGCACTTTGAAACCCTTGTGATACTGTACATATGCACTGAATTTCAAAGCTTGTTTTGGTGTTTACACGTGACTTTAATTGTAGATGGATATTTATCACCTAGTCTAGCGTAGCCGACTGTCATAATGTGTAGTCCACATTGCAGCTTATTCTGAGCATGAACTGCCTAATTAAACAGGAAGTAGGGCTTCCGCGACACATTTTGACTAGTTGACTAGTCTGTGGATGAATGTGTGACAATATAGCATGCAGAAAGTCTGATGCAGCTTGAATGTTAATAGATTTATTCTGCTTGCTTTATCATAAATAGTGCAAAAAACAATCATGCAGCCATTTCGGTCAGCGTTTGGATGATACTTGATTTGTTTTAGGGCAGTTTGCAAGAATTTTGGTTCCAGACCATCGTAGATCTTTGCTTATAGTGTGCTTTGTAAACACAAAATGTCCCAGGTTTACTTCACTTTCACTTTTGCATATGTGGTCACTACGGAGAGTTTATATTAACAAATGTGAACTCTGGGGCATTTAAATAAATAAATAAAACAAATAGGCTAATAAACAATATGAAAAGAAACTTTTTTTTTTTTTGTAAACTGTCAGCATCAAAATGCAAATAAAAGCAAAATTAGTTAAAACTGTTAAAAGTTAATTTTTTTTTTTTTTTTAAATGTCTTATAAAACAAGTACAACTGAAGTCATGTGATCCACACCTAGTCGACAGAGACCCAAGGCACTGACGACAGAACTAATGCTGTATTCCAGACAGATGGGAATTAGGATTTCTCCTACCTCTTCTTGGAAAGAACGTCTGGAATGCCACTCAAAGTAGGACATTCGACTTCTGAACTCGGGGTAATTTGACGTCACCTCCAGGTCCTGCTTCTAATGAGCATAAACGTAAAAACAAAGTTTACCATTAGACATTAAGTTTATGTAATGATACATTCATTTTTGCCTTTTGTCAGCTGTTTTCAAAGCGATTGTTATTTTTATTCTGTTTTTGCCATAAACGACCCAAAAACAAAATATGCTCTCCTTGTGTCCTGGGGACATCACATCGTCAACACGTGAACGTGGCGTGTGATTGACTCAAACACACTGAGGTCTAAAGCGGTACATTTAATTTGGGACATCCCCACATAAAACCTAATCTGGAACGCAGCATAATTGACAAGTCAGCGATACCTAACAGGAAGAGGCCATTTGACTGTGAAGTGACTAAGCACTTTGAGGGGTGTGTAAATCTGAAATCAGATATTCTGGAGAAAAAAAATAAAAAATACACTATAGCAATACAGATCTATTTTCAAGGATATATTGTTTCTGTGCTGCAAAGTGTCTCAAATAAAATTCTAGATCAGGGGTGTCCATTCCTATTTTTTCTTGTGCAATATGCATCAAATAGCCATTTATCAAAATACTTTCACCCTGTAGGAACAGTGCTTGAACAGTGAAGGCCAAATGTGCCAGATCAGCCATGTTATTATATGGCAAAAGATTCTGCTTTGTCTGGCATGTGTAAAAAGTCACCTTCAATGAGTGTCCATCTTTCCCTCTCCAACACTCAGGTTAGAGAATGCACACAGATATGCACAAGTCTTTATGAGTTATGGTGTGCAATGTATGCTGAGTGTTTATCAGCAGGCATTTGAACTCTCCTGCCCTTCCTGGAAGCAAGCCACAGAGTGAGACCAGTGTGAAATCTCAGATTCATGAATTATAGAGCAACTTGAGCTTTAAAAGAATGCTGACTTGTTAGACTTTGATGCAGCATAAACACATCAAGTATAGGACAAACTGAACCAGAGTTTAATGAATTCCCTGTAAACCTGCAGTATCGTCTGCAGGCCGTGCTCCTATCGGCCTCTGCGCTCCAATGAGAAAATGATTTATACGTGTTTAGATTTTGCTCCTGAGGCTCAGTGCTTTGGGATTTTTTTTTGTTTGTTTAAGGTGACGTCATGTCACAGCGATTAAAATGAACTTTGATCTTCAAAGTATCCTGGGAAAAATGGGCAGAGGATCCATTCTAAGAAATGTGGAAAACAAGCCGTCTAAGATAAACTGAATGCATTTAATAGTTTTGATTAAACATAATAATATGAGGGTCCAAAAAAAAACATTTTTAGATGGAAGTGATCTTTTCATCTGACATTCCATGGATTCCTCAGTTAACATAATTTTGATCACGAGAACTATTTTCACATTATATACACTAAGCCTTTTTTATGATCGGATAGCTATCCATTTAATAAGAATTGTACATTTTATTGAATTATGACAGAATTAAAAATGAAAAGAATTTATTTTTTTTCATCCTAAACTTTTGAACCATAGTGTATATGGTTGAATATATACACAGTCAAACCAAAAATTATTCAGACATTTTTAATATATTTTTATTAGTGGGTACAGCACACTATAGTTCATTTATGTAAGTGAGGATAGCAAAATAAAGTAAACTGTGACATATTATACCCACAAATTCTTCATACAGTGAACTACCAGTAAAATTGATAAAAATTGACACTTTGACCTGACCATGTTTTGCTTAAGTGTTATCTGACATAATTAAGATTAAGTTTTTCTTACAGTTCAACTCTGAGATCTTGTCATATTTTATTACGATTGTTTTTAAACTATAGTGAATAAACTGTATTAATGAATGAAATGTTCAAGGTGTCTGAATAAATTTTGGGTTGACTGTATATACACTGTACACACACACACACACACACACACACACACACACACACACACACACACACAAACTATAAATACTCTATATACATAATATACTGTATAGAGTAGTATATGTGTGTGTGTGTATAGAAACATTGGATACATTAAATTGATCAAAAGTGACAATAAAGATATCAATATTAGAGTATTGATCTTGAAAATTCAACTTTGCCATCACAGTAATAAATTAAAATATACAGACCTATAAAATAGAACAAAATATATATAAAAAAAGCAAACAGTTATTTTAAATTGTAATAATATTCCAAATAATATTTATTGTATTTTAATAATAATAATAAAAAAAAAAACTTTAAATTTCAGTCTCACATACTGTATATTTTTGACCACTATATGTATCCTACAGCTGTGTTAGCTATGCATTCTAAAGATTTGGGAAGGATGCTTTAGAAAATGAATGGCGAGCATTATTTACAAGCAGTTAATTGAATAGCAAAAATCCATGCAGTAATGTGTGTTGCTGTAACACCCAGCAGTGCTGGCTCAGTGCCTGACCGAGATTGCCAGAACAGTAAATTGTCTTTGTGAGTACTATGAGTGTGTGTGTGTGTGTGTGTGTGTGTGTGTGTGTGTGTGTGTGTGTGTGTGTGTGTGTGTGTGTGTGTGTGTGTGTGTGTGTGTGTGTGTGCGTGTGCGTGTGTGATCTTGCTCTGTAGTGCTATTTAACTAAGAAGAGTGGCTGTGCTTTGGAAAGTTACTGGCTGTGATTAACGATTGTACAGATGGTTTGCAGCTACCATTTACCATGGGAATTAACCCCAATATTTACAATAGAGAGAGTGTGAACACCCTCGTGCATACACACAAATGAGTGTTTGATAGCTTAACGGGACATAACATGCTTCTCTGCAATGCTACCTCCTGCTACCTGTTTACACACACACACACACACACACACACACACACACGCGCATACACACACACACACACACACACACACACACTTAGCTATGTAAATGGTGATCTACCATATGACCGCTCATGTTTGAATTATTTAATTTATTATGAGTCACTTTTCCAAGTAAGGACGTCCCTAAATGTCCCTAAAGTATGATTAAACTCACTTCCGGAAACAAAGGATAGCAAAGTAAACACATACACACAGCATAAACATTCATAAAACACATGCACAGAGTCATAAAAAGATTATCCCTCAAATGTCAAATTGTAAAAACATTCTTCATACATCCATAAACTGTTGATAATCTCAGTAAATATTTCAAATTGGCGAATTTAGGGCAGCCTTTTAGTAGGTTAAATGTTTAAAAGTTCATTCGATTATTAAGTGTGAAATCTAAAGTTTGTTAAATGAAATATGACCAAAAAAATAAATAAATAAATAAAACAACATCTAACAGCAGTTTTACACTACTGCAATAAAATAATTATTTAACCACTTAGTTTATTTCAACCGTCTTTTACAGCAGGAAACAGCCCTCCAACTATAATAAACATGTCTTAATATTCACAAATGTGTATGTTATGAATCAAACATCCTTTGTGAACATAATTTGTTCTGTTTACACTTCAGTTTATCGATTAATTGGTGACAATAATTCAAGATATACATTACCATTCAAAAAGTCTGTGGTCAGTAAGTTTTTTTTTTTTAAAGAAATTAATATTTTTATTAATCAAGGATGCATTGAATTGATCAATAGTGATAGTAATACATTTATAATAAACATTTACAAATAAATGCTGTTCTTTTTAAACTTTCTGATCACAGAAGCAAAAATATCAAGCAACACATCTGTTTTCAACACTGATAATAATAAATGTTTCTTGAGCACCAAATCAGCATATTAGGATGATTTCTAAAGGATCATGTGACATTGAAGACTGGAGTAAATTTGCTGAAAATTCAGCTTTGTCACCACAGGAATAAATTACATTTTAAAATATATTAAAATACAAAACTGTTCACAATATCATTGCTCTTACTGTATTTTGATGGAACAAATGAGAGATAATAGACTAAAAATCTTACTGATCCCAAACTTTTGAATGATAATGTATTGCAAAACTAAATTTATCTGCAAACAATTAATGCTAGATCTTTTTGTAGCCATTTTAAATTTAAAAAATCTAAATAATAAATTTCAAAACAGCATGTGTATTGTTTTAAAATTGTATTTGATGATTTATTTATTATCTAATGAAATTACATACATTTCAAAGTTTGTCCAAATACTTTTTTGGCCCACTGTATAATATTATATAACAGAATAAGCCTGTAAGAATCTGAATCACCATTAAAAATCTTTTAGTCTAGGATTTGGGTTGAAGGCTTAATCTGATTCCAGTTGAAATGTAGTGTACTTCTACCCCTTCACTCTGCTGTGGATACCGCCTGACGGTGAGGAATCACTGGGCCGCTCTCGTCTGTTCAGCCCCATTGTTCGAGCCAATAACAGCACACT
Source organism: Megalobrama amblycephala (assembly GCF_018812025.1). Taxonomy (NCBI): domain Eukaryota; kingdom Metazoa; phylum Chordata; class Actinopteri; order Cypriniformes; family Xenocyprididae; genus Megalobrama; species Megalobrama amblycephala. The sequence goes on from NC_063047.1 coordinate 27,961,166, forward strand.
GTGCAAATCTCATCAGCCTGTTTCCTGCTTCTGGCTCGTAGCTCCTGTTTGTTTTGACAGAGACACAATACATCAGAGAGGATGGAGAAATATTTATCATCCTGCTTTGTTTTATTGTGCCGCATTGTGTTCTGCTCAGTCGCATTGTGTTTGACATCGGTTTTTCATTTTGTAATCCTTGACACATAAACACAGCCGTTTAGTTAAAAGGCTGATTAACCGTTATGGCTATAAAATGGCATATACAATGTAATCTGTCATTTTGTTATAGGGTTCACCTGTGATTTAATAATCAGATGAAGGAATGGCTCATCAAAAAATGAAAATGGTCATCATTTACTTACTCTCATGTCAATTCCAAACCCATGTGACTTTCATTGTTCTGTGGAACACAAAACGAGATGTTTAGCAGAGTGTTCATGCTGCTCTTTTTCATACATTAATGAACATGAATGAGAATTGGGGCTGAAGGAGCTCCAAAGAAGACACTATAAAAGACTTGCACACTATATTCCATGTCTTATGAAGCCATACTATACACTGTAAACCCTATCGCTCAAAATAATTAATTGGTTTGAGTAGGACAAACTTAAATTAAACAATTTAGCTCAGTCAAATTAACTTTTATGAGAAGTTGGCGCTCTCTTTTTCTTTCAAGTTCACAGAACTGATATATTTTAAGTAAACTGAACTGTTTCATTGTTTTGAGTTTTATTAACTTTTTTCTTTTAATTTAGTTTAAGTGAAACTGGGCTGGAATTTAAATTTTTTCTTGCTTTACACAAGGCACTCGAAAGGGAGAGTATATGCTAAATTGAAGTGTAATATAATGGGGGTTTTTTTTCCGCAAGATTAATATTAAGTGGGAGATTTAGTAGTGATTAATGTTTTGTTTTGCTAATTTAGAAGAGTTTCTGTTAAAGGTGCCCTAGAATTAAATATTGAATTTATATTGGCATAGTTGAATAACAAGAGTTCAGTTCATGGAAAAGACATACACTGAGTTTCAAACTCCATTGTTTCCTCCTTCTTATGTAAATCTCATTTGTTTAAAAGACCTCAGAAGAACAGGCGAATCTCAACATAACACCGACTGTTACGTAACAGTCGGGGTGTACGCCCCCAATATTTGCATATGCCAGCCCATAATCAAGCCATTACACAAGGGCAGCTAGTATTAACGTCTGGATCTGTGCACAGCTGAATCATCAGACTAGGTAAGCAAACAAGAACAATAGCGAAAAATGGCAGATGGAGCAATAATAACTGACATGATCCATGATAACATAATATTTTTAGTGATATTTGTGAATTGTCTTTCTAAATGTTTCGTTAGCATGTTGCTAATGTCCTGTTAAATGTGGTTAAAGTTACCATCGTTTATTACTGTATTCACGGAGACAAGAGAGCCGTCGCTATTTTCATTTTTAAACACTTGCAGTCTGTATAATGCATAAACAACTTCATTCTTTATAAATCTGTCCAACAGTGTGTAATGTTAGCTTTAGCCACGCAGCATAGCCTCAAACTCATTCAGAATCAAATGTAAACATCCAAATAAATACTATACTTACATGATCCGATGTATGCAAGCAGCATGCATGACGAACATCTTGTAAAGATCCATTTTGAGGGTTATATTAGCTGTGTGAACTGTGTTTATGCTGTTCAAGGCAAGCGCGAGCTCCGGGGGAGGGGGAGCACGAGAATTAAAGGGGCCGCAACCTATATATCTGTGCATAGTCAATGATGCCCCAAAATAGGCAGTTAAAAAAATGAATTAAAAACAATCTATGGGGTATTTTGAGCTGAAACTTCACAGACACATTCAGGGGACACCTTAGACTTATATTACATCTTTTAAAAAGAAGTTCTAGGGCACCTTTAATGTGGGATTTTGGAGAGTTACCATCATGGTGACAAGTGGTACATGCGGCCTGGTTTGAGAGGAAGTATGTTAAATGCTTTATTTTGTTACTCATTCAGCAAGTGCTATACCCAAGCTATTGTTAAAGGGTTAGTTCACCCAGAAATGTAAATAATGTCATTTATTACTCACCCTCATGTCGTTCTACACCCGTAAGACCTTCATTCATCTTCGGAACACAAATTAAGATATTGTTGATGAAATCTGATGGCTCAGTGAGGCCTCTAGACAGCAATGCCATTGAAAATCTCAAGATCCATAAAGGTAATAAAATAATATTTAAAACAGTTCATGTGAGTTCAGTGGTTCTACCTTAATATTATTAAGCGACGAGAATACTTTTTGTGTGCCCAAAAAACAAAATACCTTTTCAAAAATATAGTTATGGGCCGATTTCAAAATGCTGCTTCGGAGCTTTACGAATCGAATCAGTGATTCGGAGGACCAAAGTCACGTGATTTCAGCAGTTTAGCTGTTTGATAGGAGATCCAAATCACTGATTTGATTCGTAAAGCTCCGAAGCAGTGTTTTGAAATTGGCCCATCACTATATTGTTGAGCAGTCGTTATTTTATTTTTAAAATTTATTTCATCAACAATATCTTAATTTGTGTGTAGAACGACATGAAGGTGAGCAATAAATTACATTATTTTAATTTTTGGGTGAACTAACCCTTTAAGAAGTTAGCAAATTAGCAAGTTAGCATTTTCTGAATTAGCTTGTTGTAGCTAGCTAATGTTCACATTGAGGTTACATTGAAATTTTAAGTTAAATGTATGAATTAGTATACTCAAACATTTCAAGAACAATTAAAATGTATGAGAACAAAATAAAAATCTGCCAGTTCTGCTTTCTTAAACTTTGAATTTCTTAACTTAAAAATTGAAGCAACTGATTGCCTCAAAATTTTGAGTTTTGCCAACTTATTCGGGTTTACAGTGTAGCTTTGTGTGAGGAAAAATTCCAAATTGCAAAGCCATTCCTCTAACTTTTTTCTAGTAGCAAAAGATTAAATCTTTTGAGAAGATTCTCATTGATTCCGTGAGAGCAGACACATTGAAGATATTTTCTTTGTATTCTGTCCCCTAAGGCGACTTATGTGATGAGTATATTCTTTTTGTGAGCGTGTTTGTTTGTTTGTGCGCGTGTAAGTCTTTGACAAGATTGTCAGCCTCTCTAATTCTCTCAGGATTTCTCATCCTGACCTGTTTCACTTTAGAAGATTGGGCCATCAAAGCAGGACTGAGCCGAGGCCGATAGTTATTAGGCTCAGCAGCTACAAGCTTTCTCTGCATTTATATTGCATGGGTGGCATTTTGCTTTCCCTTTCATCTCCTCCTCTGTCCCTCTCTGTCCTCTTTCTCACTTCTCTCATCTCAGCCGTAGTCACTGTGAGTGATTGATTGATTTATTGCATTGGAGTTTGAGGAGAGCGGGAGGGAGATAAAGCACTCTCGCTCACCTACATTATTTCTAATTGCTTGATACCTATAGATGCCTGTCAAACCACTTATATCCATGTGAATTTAAACATATCAACTTACACAGTTAATATGCAGTCATATAAAATGTGAAATATCAATGTTGTTGGTTGTAATAAATCCCACTAAAGTGACATACCGTAAAGTTTTGACTACAAAAGTAAATATATACGCTTCCGGTCAAAATGTTTGGAATACTTATGATCTTTTTTGAAAGAAGTCTCTTGTAGGCTGCATTTATTTGATCAAATAAATAAAAACAGTTATATTGTGAAATGTTATTAAAATTTAAAAATGTCTTTTATGTTTAAGTTATTCCTGTGATGGCAAAGCTGAATTTTCAGCATCATTACTCCAGTGTATTCAGTGTCACATGATCCTTCAGAAATCATTCTAATATGCTGATTTGGTACTCAAGAAACATTTCTTATTATTATTAATTTTGAAAACATCTGTGCCGCTTGAAATATGTGTGTAAACTGTGAAAATTTTCAAGATGAATAGGAAATTCAAAAAGAACAGCATTTATTTAAAACGGAAATATTTTGTAACTTAACTTTTGATCTTTTTAATTTGCCTTGCTGAAGAAAAAAAAAATTACTGACCCTAAACTTTTGAGCGGTAGTGTATTGTTATTTAATGCTATAACTATGGGTATAATTTTTATACTGAATCATAAAAATTGGCTTACATCTATCAGGAATCAAAACCTCTAGGTGTGATATTATACAGATTTTAACTGAGCAGCAACAACAGGCCTCTTGGTCATATGGTCTCTATGAGAAACACTTTCAGCTGGAAAGTAGGAAAACAGAGTAGAGGAATTGTTATGGTTCCCTGGATGAAGCCGTGTACAGTGTGGATCATTGAGCCAAATTCCCTTTCATACTTGGATGGAGTCCAGACTCTTTCCAAGACACATATTTCAAGAACTTGAGCTGTGAGCACAGAACAAATGTCACTGACTACCAGCAGCACCATCAGCTCATTTTAGCATTCACATTTCCTTTTAAATTAGGGTGCATAGTTTCTACAGAAAGGGCAATTTGAATTATTAGATCAAGTTGCTGCCAGTAAGAATTGCTGAAGTGGCTCAAAGGTGACATAAATATATTTTTTTTCCTTTTAAAGTACTTTGTCTTAACCCAGTTTAATGTGCCATACAAGTATAAGCAAACCTTTAGCAGGTTGATTTGCCAGAGAGTGTAAACACTGTGAATCAGCTTTATTATATTGTTCTACTCTACTGAAATATTAGCAATATAAATGTTGCATGAATTATTAAAGCTACAATATGTAAGATTTTTGCAGTAAAATATCCAAAAGCCACTAGGCCAGTGTTATATATTTTGTTCAGTTGAGTACTTACAATATACCAAATGTTTCCAACTATTTGTAAATCGTGAGAAAATCGTGATTTTAACCAAGGATATGGGACGTGTCCGGGAGTCGCCTGTCAATGGTGTCATATCCGAGTTACCCTTGGTTTATGGTTTTAATTTGTATAAACTATGGAAAAAACAAAGATGCTTTAATATATGTATGTCTCCACAATACGTTTTAAAATGAATTTCATACCATTTATTAACACAAGCCACCCAGCATTTATTAATATGATATTCTAATATCATATTATATGCAACAAGTATGCAACAAGTTTCTCATAGCAGCCACCGAGCAAACGCTTAGAGTAACGTTATAACATCATTTTCAACACAATCAAATGTATCTAGTAACAGAGCTGTGTTACCTCATACTTGACCAGATAAACTGCATAATAAAAAATCAGCTCTCGAGACGCGTGTCGCGCTCGTCTCTCATTAGCGAGCTTTCCAGTGGCGTCGTTCAGTTCCGTCCGCTAGAGGTCGCTAGAGGCCTATTCAAAACAAAGGCGTAGCTTGATGAGGCCAAGTTTGAGCACAGAATCTTGGGACATGTGGTCTTCACCTCAACGGCCGGTGGAAAAGTATCGGGATAGGACTCGGGAAGAAATCATGTTCATGGATGCGATTATTAACGTTATTGTAGTATGAAGCAGAGCAGGACCAAGTGTTGTGGGAGCTGAATGAGGACGCTGGAGCGATTTCGAAACACACGCCTCGAGCAGCAGAACCTTTATTATTATATAATTGTCACAGTCGCCAGCACTGCTTCCGTTTTTCTGGTCATGAGTATGAGGTAACACAGCTCTGTTTATCATATTAGATACATTTGAGTGTGTTGAAAATGTTATAACGTTACTCTGTGCGTTCGCTCGGCGGCTGCTGTGAGACACTTGTTACACACTGCAGTGAGCTAGATCAATTTTAGAATATCACATTAATAAATGCTGGATGGCTTGTGTTGATAAATGGCATGCAATTAATTTTAAAACGTATTGTATGATGGAGAAAATGCTGTACTAAAAATAAAGCTGCATCTGATTATGCTATGTTAGCCACTTAGTGTTTTTCTCTGAGGCATGGTAAAGCATGGTACTCGCAAAAAATCAAGAAAATTAGATTTAAACAATAAGACTAAACACGTTGAGCTATATAACAACAATTAGTTTTCTGTCTATAAATATATCAAAACAGTTGTTCCCTTGCCTATTAAAACATGTAAATATTAAAGCGTCTTTGGTGTTTCCATGGTTTCTACAAAATAAAACCGGAAACCGAGGGTAACGCGGGTATGACGCAATTGACAGGCGACTCCTCACACGTCCCAGAGCCTCACGATTTACAAATAGTTGCAAACATTTGGGATATTGTATTCAAGTGAACAAAATATATAACACTGGCCTAGTGGTTTTTGGATATTTTACTGCAAAATTCTTACATATTGCACCTTTAAAAGGTTTGATTGAGCTGCGCCCTCTACAGTACAGGCGTGAATTTGCATTTCCTTTTGCATTTGCACATTTGTGTGAAACTGCCTTTAAATTTGCCAAAATATAACTTGTTTTTGTATGTGTGTGTGTGTGTGTGTGTGTGTATGTGTGTGTGATTAAAAAAACAGACAAGCAAGCCCAGCCGAAGTGAGAAAAAGTAACACAAAAGTAACGTACAGCATTACTTTCTATAAAAAGTAACTATACAGTAATTAGTTAATTTTTTAGGGAGTAACGGAATGTCGTATGGCATTACTTTTAAAAGTAACTTTCCCTAATACAACTGTGTTTCCGAAAAATAAAAGTACAACGAGAGACATTCTTCTGTAATTTCCAACAGCATGCTCTTCTTGTAATATGCACATTAGTCTTCAGTCAGCCAACTAAAATGCCTGCTGCATCTTAATAGATTCCATGTTTGAGAAGGGTGGAAAGACTTTGGCTTTCCCTTGCCAGTGATAAGCAAACCTTGGATATTTTGGAGGGAATGTCAATGGTTTATAAACTGTATTTGGCAGTAGATTCTGATAGAATAAAAGCTACCAAAATGATCTCCACACAACATAAAACACTTATTTTAAAGACAGACAAAGCATTGTTCAAAGCTGCCTGATAAAAGAAAGGGTGAAGGGTGAAGAAAGATGTAAAACCACAAAACAGTCTCATTATCTGATATCAATTAACTCCTAATTTTTAAAAAAAACATTCTTGCAACACTGAATTTCAGCTTCATATGATATTGATTTTATTGTTAAGTGTTTATATAGAATGTATAAATTGTCAAACTTTGAGATGTGTTGTGATGTTTGGCAGACAGCCTTATTTAAATGGACTAATAACTGCGCTCGCTCTATTGATGTTTTCCTCCGGCTTGTGAATACTTGTGAATACTGTCTTTTAGAAATTACTTTTATCCAGAGTGACTTAAAAAAGAAAGTCCATCTCTGGTAACCTATTGTTAAATGGTTTGCTTAAGGGCACATCAGGCCTTGAGCAAATGTTTAGTAATGATCACCATCTGGAGTATAAATCTAATCCAGATCTTCATTCAAATCACTACTTGCTCACAAATAGCATTCTATACATAATTAACCCAAGCCTCAATCCCATAAAGCAACATTTAGATATCAAATAAGGCATGCTGCGGCATTTTCTCTATTAAAAAGATTTATAAATTTTTAAGAAACTTGTTAAAAATTTGTACATCTTCAAGACATTCAATATTACCATGCGCATAAAACACTAAGCAACACTGTTTTCAATGTTTTCAACATTGATAATAATACGATTTTTTTCTTGAGCACTAAATCAGCATATTAGAATGATTTCTGAAGGATCATGTGACAAACAGTATATAAACCGTTAGGGGTGTGACGAGACAGGTATCTCACGAGACAAGACGAGACTCGAGATTGAGTTCACGAGACGAGACGAGAAGATTTTTACACACTAATTTTAAGAAATCCTCAATGGCGAAATACATGACTAGAAAAAATATTCTGCAGGTGTATTTGAAATGTTTTAACTAATCATCTTGTAATGAATGTCATTTCAGTTCTACTTTCTGAGTATGAATTATTATATGCAGTAAAAGACAACAATACTCAAGCATTGTAAAAGGTTTTGCCACAAACTCAACTGACTGACTTCTCTTCTGTATGATTTCAGTCTCTTCAAAGTTCAGACCTTACTGTACATGATTTATGAGCTTCTACAACTTTTGACCTCCTAACTGAACTCCTTTCCACAAACTGATCATAGAAATACAGTATAAATAAAAATGGTAACACTTTACAATAAGGTCTCATTTATTAACATTAATGTATTAACCAACATCAACTAACAATGAGCAATATATTTACTACAGTATTCATTCATCTTTGTTTATGTTAGTTAATAAAAATAGTCATTCATTGTTAGTTCATTCACAGTACATTAATAATGTTAACAAATGAAACCTTATTGTTTGTGCTTAATAAGATTAAGAGAAAACTGTTATTCATTTTTATGGTAACACTTTTCAATAAGTGCAACTATAATCGCACTCAATATTCAAAGTGCAAATAAGACCAATTTTTTCTTTGATACAGAGCTAAGAGATGGTTACAACTACACTGCCCAGCTTAAAATAGCTTTCATATTGAGAGATAACTGTATTAATCAGGGAGCCGCTTTCAAAATGCGGGGTATTCAATCGCGTTTGAATGCGCGCTCGCGTTTACTTTCACTTTCAGCGATCACGCGTAACTCTTTAAATACAAAGCAAAACGACAGTGGAGGTGTAATGTAAACGTAGCGGTGGCATATTCTTTCCTAATCATCCTAACACTCTGTCATGGCAACATCACAAGACTACTTTTCGCCTCGACGAGAAATCTCGTCACACGAGATCTCGTCACACCCCTATAAACCGTATATATTTTTTTTCAAATGAATTGGTGAAGTTTGAAATGAAGACTATTGCTCCGCAAACCTTTGAACGGCATGTGAAGAAAGCTATACAATAATAACAATAATTATAATAAAATAGGTTTCTGAAAAATAAAAGTACACAAATGAGCCATACTTTCTTCCATATTCCATTTCTCAATTAAAAAGTTTGCTTATTACAAATTCGGTAACACTTTACAATAAGTTTTTATTTGTTGACATTAGTTAACTATATTAATTAACTTGAACTAACAATGAAAAATACTTCTAAAGCATTTATTAATCTTTGTTAATGTTAATGTTCATTTTAATCATGTATTTACTAATCCATGATTAAAATCAAAAGTTCACTCTAAAAATGCTGGGTTAAAAACAACCCAAGTTGGGTTGAAAACGGACAAACCCAGCGAATGGGTTGTTTTAACCCAGCGGTTGCTGGGTAGTTTTAATTTGCCCAACTATTGTTTAAAAATTAATATATGGCTAGCTTAAAATGAACCCAAAATAATAATAAAAAATAGGTTGGAAAATTAAAAATCAGACACATAATTTCTAGAGGCAACAATAATAACCAAAAGGTGAACATTTATTAAAAAGGAATTTAATAAATGTTTATTGTTTAATTATTGTTAATTAAACTTGCTAATAAATGTTCATTTATTAAAAATATTAATAAATGTTAATTTCCAACATACTTTGGGTTAATTTTAAGCAAGCAATACAGTAATTTTTAAACAATTGTTGAGTTAAATCATATACTGTAAAAAAAAATATGGACGTAGTGTTCGTGACGTCACCCGTAGGTTTCTGAAGAGCATTTTTGAAACCTAAAGCCGGTTGTTGCCATCTTGGCAGCGTGCCACCGCGCGTCACTTCCGGATAACAGAAAATGGGCAAAGAGGCGGGATGTGGGTGGAGCTGAGGTGACGTTATGGCAGCAGACAAACGACTAGTGGTGACAGCAGCGGCAATCCACCTGTCACTCAAGTGACCACTCCCTTATTTATGCAGAACTTTAAGGCTTAATATAATTTAAATGCATGAGTTATATATATATATATATATATATATATATATATATATATATATAAAAAGAATCACCCCCCTCGCAGTTGTCATGAAAGGCAAAATTAGCTATATAGACCAAAACCACGATTTGTACCAGGCTGTAAACATGTTTTTTTCTGTTGTAAAGTTGGGCATTTTAACATGGGGCTCAATGAGATTCTGCTCTCTTTTGTAGCCTGTCCCTAGTGGCCAGTCGATAAATTGCAGTTTAAGTCTCTTCCATATTGGTTTCAAGAGAAACGGGGGGAGGTTGCCGCTTGAGTTAAATAAAACTACCCAGCCGGTTGGGAAAACAGATACAGAGTGTTGTATCTGCTCATATTATTTAAGGGACCTGAGCTAATGTTAACAAATGTTAACAAAGTATATAGTGTAAAAAAAAAAAAAAAAAAAAAAAAAAGTATTGATTTGTGTAAATTAATACGCCAACTAACGTTAACTAATGGAACCTTACTGTAAAGTGTTACCACAAATTCTTTCATCCTGAAGACATTCATTATTTTCATGTGAAAACTTGCACCCTGAAGGAAAGTCAATGTCCTCTACAGTGTGTCCTCTGTGTCTCAGTTACTGTATTTGGCAATGGTTTTAATTCGGTCTTACGTGACCATGTGCGGTGAGACAAGCGCTCCGTCCCCGAGGCGAGTCACAGCTGCTACTGTGGACAATATAGCTGCCAGTTACGGAGATGATGGCAGCGTCGGGCTGCCAGGGGCTTCGGGGGCCATCCTCCTGCAGAAAACAGCAATGACCTGGCTGATGAGACGAAGATTAACCAGTCCCCAAAAAAAGAGACCAAAATCAAGGCCAAACATTTTGACAAACAAAGAGATGAATTTGTTTTGTGCACTTACCCACTTTCCTAAACCAATCCACAGTGTGTTGCTCTGTCTCATTTGTGACACCTGGACTGCTTTCAAAGCCTCCCACAGACCCAGTGCTGTATGGTGGTCCTGCTTCTTCTGTTTTTCATTTGATGAAGAGAAAACTCAGACAGAGTGAAGAGAAACAGAAACAACAGGGCCGAGACTGTGGGCGGCAGCATCACCTCACTTTAAAAGTTATGAAATAAATCAACAGTATGCAATCTGTTAAAACACAAACACACACAGCCTTTTCTGTTTTGCAGAGAAACAACTCTGTTTGCTGCTGGCTATAATGTTGTGGAGAACACATCTTTCAAATCCTGAGGAAGAGGTTTGTGTGTAGCCATCGTTATTCATTAGCTTGGCCCAGGCTTGCTGCAAAAGAGTCAAACTGGTGGCATTACTCACAGGCTCGGCGTAGGGTCCCTCCACAAGAGTGGGATTTTATATGTGTGCTTTCAGGAAAGCCAACATATGGGATGGATTACACCAGCATCCACCTCTGCACTTCACGCTCGCTTTGAGTTGGACTGAAAATTGAAGTTTGAAGGGTTTTGGGTTAGTGGACAGTATGTGGCACAAAATAATAACTACATTAATACATCAAAAAAATCAGAAAGAGACAAATCAATTACAAATCAGATCTCTTAATAGCTCGACTGCTACTCTTTGGATTACCGGTAGTCTCTTGCTTCTAAGATTTTTCTTGGAAAGAAAGAAAGAAAGAAAGTTTGTGATAAGACTTTAGTTTAGGGTCCAATTCTCACTATTGACTAACAATTAACTATGAATTTTGCCTTAATAAACTCCTAATTACTGCTTATAAATAGTTAGTAAGGTAGCTGTTATTTTTATGTATTGGGTAGGATTAAGGGATGTAGAATATGATCATGCACAATATAAGGCATTAATATGTGCTTTATAAGTACTAATAAACAGCCAATATCCTAGTAATATGCATGCTAATTAGCAGTTAAAGGGTTAATTCACCCAAAAATCTAAATTCAGTCATTAATTACTCAATTAATGAGTAATTAATGACAGAATTAATTACTCAATTAATTACTTAAACTAAAGTGTCACTATAAAGTGACAGAAATGATGCATTAAATTGATCAAAAAAGACATTTGTTATAAAAGATTTATATTTTAATTAAATGCTGTTCTTTTGAACTTTCTATTCATCATAGAATCTTGAAAGAATGATCACATTCACACACAAAAAAATATTTAGCAGCACAACTGTTTTCAACATTAACAATAAAAAGTAATGTTACATATTATATTGATTTCTGAAGGATCATGTGACAATGAAGATTGAAAATTCAGTTTTATCCTCACAGGAATACATTTTAAAATGTATAAAAAAACAGTCATTTTAATAATATTTCACAAAATTACCATTTTTACTGTATTTTTGATCAAATAAACGCAGCCTTGGAGAGCACTTGCCAGAACCCAAACCTTTGAACGCTATACACACACAATTTGTTCCTAATACTATCATATGGAATGTTAAGGAAAATGTCAGACAAGGTTGACTTTTAAACTCCTTTAAGACTCCTATAAGTCTCCTGAGCTATGAAACAGTAACCTCTGAGCAATAAAATGTTCCTCCAGGCATGCATTCAATGCGAATAGACCACGCGCAAACCATTCAGCCACATACAGTGGTTAAAATAGACCTGTATAATACCCATCTGAGTAGGATTGCTGTCCGCCCCAGACTGCATTAGTATGTACATATTTAGCCCACATATTCAAGTCATCGGGCAGCGTTCAAGATGAATAACAATCAAACGCAGAGGCAGCAGGCACAGCACAGCACAGCAGCAAACGTCCTGTGGTCTTGCGCGGCCCTTAATTAGTGTGTCCTTCATCCTGTCTTCCTCTGGGCCTCTGGTGCCTCGAAGGCCCTCTGCAGATTAATTACAAAACACCGGGCAATCATATTGATTCCATTCAGCCCAAAGACAATGCTCATGACCTTAAACCTGAACGGAACGGTGACGATGCTCGCCAACCTTGCACGCTGACCCGAAACCAGTTTTGTGTTATTTATTATAAATCAAGTCAAGTCACCTTTATTTATATAGTGCTTTATACGATACATAATGTTTCAAAGCAGCTTCATAGTAACAGGAAAATAACAAGACATGATGATAAATGAGAAATTCAAATTCTTCTATAAAGCAGCTCTACAGAAGGCAATAGTGTCAGTTCAGCGTTGATTTAGTTCAGTTAAAAAACTGTGTAAAGTTCACCAAGTATGAAATGAGTTCAGTTCCACTATAAAGCAGTTGTTTGTCAACTAAATACAGTCAATTCAGTTTTTGTTGCAAAATTCATCAATTATGAAACTAAGTTGAAATATAGCTGCAAGCAGCAATTAAGGGGCCAAGCACAACAGAAGCAAACAAGGAAGCTAGCAGCAGACCCACAATGTCATAATGTACTATGATAGCAACTGTGACAAAGACACTGCATGTCAATTTTGAAGTCAATCAGATCAACAGTACTGTAGTTAGAGCCAATTTCATGTTTTGTACAATTATAGCGCCATCAAGTGGTGCAGTCCCACTGCTTTTTTGTGTGTCCTCAGAGTGCCCCCATTTGGTGAAAATATTTAATTTCGTTTAGGAGTTATAGACATTTATATGTATGAACACATAAAAAAATTACCCACACCTGACTTTGATAGCGTTTTTTGCCACTTACGGTCAAAATTTTGACATTTGGACATTGATATGTAGTCAACGACCTATGATTCTGATTTTCCTATGGTGTTTTTGTCTCGATCAGACTAACGGTTAATGCTAAATGCTAAATCCAATGAGAATTCTTGAAATTTCCACTTGCATGAAAATAAGTGAACCACATCCAAAGTTATAAGCATGTAAATAGTTTTTTTCACCATTAGGTGGTGCTGGTCCGAAACATCTCAGATTTCTTTCAGGGCATTGTGCCGATGACCTATACCGAATTTGTAAAATACAGCATCATACTACAAAATTCAAAAATGGCCAACGGCCAAAATGGACATTATGGGAAAATTAGATAAAATCTTTCAGAACTTATAACCAAAAATAGCCATTTTTCGTATCTCCGGACCAGTAGGTGGCGCTACGTCATTATGCGACAGGAAGATCGTGCTCCAGACTGCCGTGAAAGCGCTCAGGACTGCTTGCAGAGGCTGTAGATTAGAAGTAATAATGTTGTAAATAATGTTCATTTTCTTGTACAGACTGATCGTTTTGCTTCATAAGACCACAGTGAATCGCCAGGAGCCACGGGTATTCATTTTGTTTTGCCTGTATATGCTTTTTTGACTCTCAAAGTGATGGTAGCCATTGACTTACATTATATAAATCACCAAGAACCATGGTTTCAGCTAAAAATCTTCTTTAGGGTTCTACTGAAAAAAAAAGACACCTACATCTTGGATGGCCTGAGGGTGAGTAAATTAACAGGAAATTTTCCATTTTTGTGTGAACTAACCCTTTAAGTGTCTTGTAAACCCTAAGCAAGCCAAAGACGACAATGTGTTGTATTTCTTTAAGAAGGAATCTTGGATTAATATCAAATGTACTGGAAAGGTTTGATTGCGATTAATTGGTGCTCCATCTCAAATCGTCCCTTAAACCTTTCATGCTTCATGCCGAATGTATATATTTATAGGGGCAGCAAGCCAGAGGTCTGGATTTAGCACGTTCATAAGAGTGTTTTTTAAAGCATGTAGAGGTGGACAAACTGTATACTGGTCTAAATGAGTCAATCTAGCCTGATGAATTGGTACCATCACAGTACTGGAGCATTGGACAGGTGGGGCAATAAGTGGGCCAGTTAAATTTGAGACAAAGTCTGCCAAAACCAGCATGAAAACGGGGACAGCTGCTGTGATGACATCACTGGTCCCGTCTGCTCGAAGTGTGCCAATAGTCTATTAAATTAAATAAACTGCAAACATGACTTCAGCTTAAAATACATGACTCAAACTGATTTTGATCACTGAGAATTTTTTTAATTTACCACTCTTTCCCTCACATTGCATTTCATTCCAGGCACGAGTCATTCACAGAAAATGCGTCCTTCCACATGTAGTCCTGAAGACTCCTGTGTGGTTGAGTCTACTTCAGAGGGCTTCAACAGTGGGTCCACAAATATTCTATTTTTTTGTGAAAAAATAAAAATGTGTTAAACAAAATACAACATTTAACTAGCTTCAATCAAAGCTAAAGATAAGAAGCTAAAATTGACTTTCTACATGAGTATTGATTGAAATAATAATAATTTGTTATATTTATATAGCGCTTTACATATTGAAGGGGGAATCTCCTCAACCACCACCAATGGATCCACCTGGATGATGCAAAGGCAGCCATATTGCGCCAGAGTGATGAAGCCAATCAGTATATACATGATGATGATTAGGAGGCCATGATGGACAGAGGCCACTGGGCAAATTTGGCCAGGATGCCGTGGTTACACCCCTACTCTTTTTCGAAGGGCATCCATTTTTTATGACCAAAGATAGTAAGCACCTCGGTTTAACGTCTCATTCAAAGGACAGTGCTTTTTGACAGTATAGTGTCCCCATCACTATACTGGGGCGTTAGGACCCACACATAACACAGGGTGAGCACCCCTCCTGGCCTCACTAACACCTTTTTCAGCAGCTACCTAGTTTTCCAAGAGGTCTCCCATCCAGGTAATGATTCAACCTTGCTTATCTTCAGTGGGCAACCAGTCTTGGGCTGTAGGGTGATAGATCCCGGACGCAAATAGCGCTAATAGCTTTAAAAAATATATGCAAGTCATTAAAAACTGAAGGTTTTTGCTTCTTTCGTCAGACAGAAGTTTGATTCGACGGGTACACGGGTTCAACATTACTGTAGGAAGTATTTCCTGTTGAAACAGTAAGTGTGTCTTGTGCATTTCTTTCTTTCTTTCTTTGACAATATGATTTATATATGCCACAGCTGTAAACCATGATTTACTTGCTGGTCTTATTTTTGAGAGTATCTGACAGAACAAAAATCTGTGTAGTGCAGAATGAGCAATTCATATTTTGGTCCTTTTTTCTAGAAGATAACTGCACATTTTAAATGTCTATTTCTGCTTAAAGTGAATTTTGTCAATGTTTAGGTGTAGACTAGCAAATAGATGACTTCAGAACTAACACACTAAGCACCGCAAACCTATTGTGTTGATTTCTTGGGATATTTACTCCTCAGAATATGATAAGAAATTACGTCTTTCTTTAAAAGATCCCAACCAATACAGGGCAGCACAGACCAATAAATCTTGCACTATCACACCGACCTGGTTAAGAGGGAGGAAGTGTGAGTTACAATAAGGATGTTTGTGTTCTGCATTCAGATATACTTCTGCATCTTTCTCAGTTTTACACATTATCACTAAACAGGGATGCAATAACAGCCTTTGCACTCTGCTGTCCTAAAGAAATCTTAATGTGTGGGCAATGAGTCACAGAAAACCCCTAGCCACGACAATATAGAGAAGTTTGCTTGTAAATCAGAAAATGTCCCCAGGGAAAAAGCCTTTGATTTGTGTACGAGAGGAGGGAGGAAAGAGAGAGAGGGAGAGGACAAAAGATAAATTATTCAGAGGACATTAACATGAAAGGGTTGGGGACAGGGTGAAGCAGAACGCTCTCTGATAAAGTACCGGTTTGGATCACACAAGAAGAGGGTCATTGTGGGCCCTAGAATACAAAAACTTCTAGAGGCCCCGAGAGATCCGTCTTTGGTCAAGGTGAAATAAATCCTACTCCACCTGTGAGGTGAATTATTGATATTGTAACATTGTCTGTCTTACTTAAGATACTTAAGCGTTCACCGCCCTTCTCATTATTGTGAGGAAAAAAAGTCTCAATGTAATATGAAAAATGACATTCAAATTGAAAAGTATTTACCATATATCACTGTCGTATTTGTTGTACTGCCTTTAACTGATGATTTAAATTAAAAAATAAAACGTCAAAATAAATTTACAATTAAGCGCCAGATTTACTAAAGAGGGCAAATTTAATTCCAAAAAAGCACCAATGAGGGTGGAAAGTTCTGCATGCGATCTACTGGCAATGTGCAAATCAAAGAAATACAGACGCAGCCGGATCATTTCCATAATGACCAATGCAATCTACCAAGAGCAGTGCAAATTAGAGTCTGGTTTAAGATGTGCTTTTTTGGGGGCTGTAAATAATGGTGCAAATACCAATAAATTGACTAGCAAAAACCTTAGTAAATCACCTTTCATGATTCATTTAAATACTCTCCTCTCATAAATTTTGCATCTGAAAGGGAAACTCCTACAAATGCATATGCAATAAGGTCAGCCACAAAAATAGCTGTCCACGCCTTTTTAGTGCTAATTTTTCACTGCGTGTCTTGAGTAAATCCTGACAGTAGTTTTTAACACCAAAAAAAAAGTTTGTGTTGGTGCAAGCTGTTAGTAAATCTGGCCCTTGATGTTTATATATATATATATATATATATATATATATATATATATATATATATATATATATATATATATATATTTTTTTTAATGTTAGAATAGTTTTATAATATTAACAATTTGTCTGCAGTCATGTCACTATCCAACACTATAAATATATAAATGGTAACACTTTGAAGTCCAGTTCTCACTATTAACTAGTTGCTTATTAGCATGCATATTACTAGAATATTGGCTGTTTATTAGTACTTATAAAGCACATATAAATGCCTTAATCTGCATGACCATATTCTACATCCCTCTTACTAACTATTAATAAGTCATGGTTGATAAATAGTTAATAGTGAGAATTAGACCCTAAACTGAAGTGTGACCAAATAAGTAAGTAAATAAGTACAGTAAATGAAGTTTATCATTTCTTTCCAGCAAAGATAGGGTTATAACGTTGGTACCAATAATGGTTAGTACCACTGTAAGATCTTACAGTAACCACACAGACTGCCTGCAGTTTGAGTGAAAAGACATTTTACAAAAAGATGAACTCTGCAACAGTGATTTGCACAACATCTCTATTTATCAAAAATCCTTCAGTGCTGTTTGTAATAAACCGTTCAAACCGATCGCTTGGGGAGTTTCAGAGCTGCTACCCCCAACATCACTGAACATCTCATTTTAGCACCAGCTGATGAGGATGTGATCAAATGTGATCGCCAGGGACCAATTATGTATATTGTTTCATCTTTAATGCTCTTATATTTGCACTCTGCAGGCATATTTGTGTAAAATCCATCAATATCATCTGACATAATATAACCTACAAGCTTGTTTGTGTATCATTAGCAGTGCTTTTCTCCTCTAAAGGCCACATTAACTGAACGGCCCGTGTGCAATGCAAGCCAAGAAGGAAATCAATAATGAGGCACCACTTGAATATCAAAATATCCTCCACCGCAGACACCATACAAAGGTCCCAATAATGAATTCATGCGCGTATTACACAACAATACGCTCTAAAAGCAGGAAAACTACAAAGAACTTTGGATCAAAGACAACCCTAATGAGTGTGGAGCTTACCGCAAAGTGGAACCATTTATTTAGACGCTTGTAAGGGAAAAGAGCCGTAGCAATATGCATTAAGCCTGCGTTTTACTGACAAACTAAATTTATTCGCTAAAATCATTCAGGCTTGTTCATCTGTCTAACGTTTTAGCTCCGGATAGATTCTGAAACAAATCGGCAGGAGTTCATTTCCGTGAAACAATTCATTCAAGCCAGATCCCGAGATTTCGACTTGAACACTTGGGCTAAATATAATCTAATTTATGATAAAACATGGTTGTTGCCACAAAAAGTAGAGTAGTTCCCTACATAGGCAACATTAGCGTAGCGTTCTTACCCTTGATTGAGCTGTGGAATCCACAGGGATTCAACCACAAGGCATTCCATTCCATTAGTGGAATGGTTACACTGGAATTAAACCAACCCTAATACCAAACAAGCAATCATAAATCTCATATATAGTTTTTACAGATATTAAAAGCTCATCAAATAAAACAATTTGTGTGGTAATCCAAACCAAATCTTGAGTCAAGGCACAATAATGTTCAAGAACGGATGATATCCAAATATGCATGCCCTGCAAAAAAAAGAAAGAAAGGAAAGATGGAAATAAAAACACATTTATGGTGACTACCCATCCAATAAATGATATTTTGGCTTTGTTCACAACCCATTGTTTTATCCCACCTTCTTTCAATGGAGTATAAGAAAGCTCCCAGAAAGTGGAAATGACTTTATATTTCTTTTTACCTTATACGCCCTGGTAATGAAAAGGAAATGAGAATTTATACCACCTCCATCAACCTGTCCGTATCCGTCACCATCTGTGTTCGTACATCTCAAAACATCAACGTTCCACACTTACCCACCATACTGAGCCGGAGGGAATGGTTTGTTTGCCAGAGAATGCTCCCTAAAAACCCACTCATCCTGTCACCATGACGACGACAAAAAAACAGCCAAAAATGGAACCGAAATTCGCAAAAAAGTCTCTAATGGCTAACAGGGCATATCTCCTCTCTTAGCTGGAGGATCAGAGAGAGCTGACAGGAATTTGGACAATAAATGCTGTCTTCATTTCCTATAAGGCCAGAGGGAAACACGTCTGAGCCACTGAACTTTAGCCGAGGAGAATTTATACACACTCTAACCTTGCTCATCTTATATTCTCTGGCAAAGACTCACTTCTATTGCAGCTCTTTCATGTTTAGATGCTTTTTGAAAGGTTTAGATGACAAAAAGCCTTTATCTGAGAGCATAATCACCAATCGAACATCACTGAATGCGCATAACTGTTGGTAGGGTCAAAAAGCAAAGAACATTTGCCCTTTATCTTTGGCCTCCAGTAAATAGTCTTCATGAACAAAACTCCTGGTACAAGAGAAGTGAATGATGTCTAAATCTGTTTTACCATGGTCTCATTCTTTAACCAGAACATGAGTTCACCTTTAGTCCAGGTCCTTGACGGCCTTACTGCAACCGAGTGAATGCCTGACAGAAAATCGATACTAATCAATTCCTCAGTCTGTTAGGTAATAACAAGCTAAGGAGGCACTCTGAGAAATATGGCTTTCAGACCTCTTTAATTTGTCATAATACAAGAGAGGAAAAAGCAAACAAGATTATCCATTCCAGAGTCCCTAATTCTGGTCTTCTAGCTGACACCAGAGACAGGATGGCTGGGTAATTTAAAGGCGCAGCAGTCCTATATATGGAGTCTCTAGTCAGGTGAATCCAATTTGGAAATTGCTCCGCACGTAATTGGATCCCGAACTTGACCAGCTCAGGTGTATTTGTGCATTTAATCTAGCATCTGTGATCTTATCTGATGTCCAGAGCGGAAAGTCTTAAACTTTCTTGTTTGAGATACTTAAAAAATGGATAGGGATACCATTAGATTTGCATTTCATTTTTTTTTTTTTTTTTTGCATTTTAGTTGTTCTAAACATAAAAGACAGAGAAAGATAGTTCACAGAGAAATGAAAATTCTGTCATTTACTCACCTTCATGTCATTCCAAACTCCTATGATTTTTTTCTTCTGTGGAACACAAAATATGATATTTGAAGATTGTATCAGATGAATGTCCCACCTACAGAACACATTTCAGCATTAACAGTTTAGAAGTAAGGCTTTTTACTCAAATGCAGATATAAAAGGTTATAATAAGCCACATTTCCACTTTTCCCAGGAAATGGGGACTTTAGGGTGGTACTTGGTGTGTTTTGACTGCAGGCACCAGGGTCTAAATGAAGTTCCGGGTAAAAATTTCCCCCTCAGAAAGTCCCTGCTCATGAGGTAGTACTTTTTTCAAAGTTCAGTAACATTCAGGGGTGGGACTTGGCGCTGAACATGCTGATTGTTTATGTTCACACAGAATTTTATTTTCAACCACCATTTTTATCTGCTGCAGTGCATGTAGTAAGAGTTGTTTGCTATTCGAATCAACAATGGAGCTTAAAAATTACGACCAATGGGCCGACGATGAGGTTCAGGCTTTATGAAGCTTACATGCGGAGGACGTAATTCAGCGGGAACTGGAAAGTCGTGCGTAACTAGACTAATCTTCAGGGCACTTTAGACCGCGATGGAAACACAGACAGCAACAGATCTGGAGAAAAGAAGTTCCTGGGACAAATTGTTTTGGGTAATTTCGGTGGAAACGCGGTTATATATTATAAAAGTATATAATATATTCAAGACACCAAGCATCACAAAACAATTTAGTGTGCAAATATCATGATGATTTCATCACTATAAGTTACATTTTAAGTTATTATGCCTATGAATGAAACAGAAATAATGACTATAAAATACAGGTATTATGGCAGTCAAAAGATTCAAATGATTAAAACAGAGTAAAAATGACCTATAAAAACCAATATATATTGATCACAAATATGAAAATTGAGGAAAATCCATTTCAGACAGTCAAGCTGATATTAAAGTTGCGAGGAAGCAGAAGTAGTGACAGACTTTTTTTTTCATATTGTGACGTACATCCAAGTGAAACGTATTATCAAAAATGAAAAATGTAGGGCGGGGACTTGGTTCTATCCATTAGTTGTTGATTGAATGGAGGCAGATATCAATGCAAGCTTGATGCCATTTGTAAGAAAGGAACGGGGCTCAAGTTTCACCGGAAGATCGAGTTATGACATTTTTCTAAAAGATTACAAGGTCAAAACTAATAAAAAAAAAAAAAAAAAAAAATTAAACATGCATTGTTCACAATAAGATCAATAAAATGCATTTACAAATGATATAAACTTTTAACAATTTCAAATTGAAATGTCCAGTGAGTGACTCTAAAAGTGCATTCAGTTTTATCTGAAACAAATTAACGTGAATCTGGCAACATTTTACTACTCTGGGCAGCGTTTCCCAAAAGCATCGTAAGCTTAAGTTGATCGTAACTCCATTGCCACCAATAGAGCTACGATCAACTTAGGCTTACGATTCTTTTGGGAAATGCTACCCTGGTTGTTGTACGTATCGCAGTAGTCGGGAAATGAAATGTGTGGTGAATGATGCTAAAAGGCTAATGCTAATCGCAATTGAAAATAACGTAGACCTATCACCTACACTAAACTGATAGTGTTAACAGAAGCAAACGTGAGTGTGTGTGTGTGTGTGTGTGTGTGTGTGTGTGTGTAATAATGGTAAATTATATCCAAAACAATAGTGTTGATAAAGGATGTGAGGTGCCTGTAAAGAAACAACAACAAAAAAAGTTGGTTAACACTACATTAACAAACCCCTGAGCAGAATCAGTATGTGCTGCCTTGTGAGCTCTGTAAATATTTCATGTTATCAGGGTCAGATCAAAAGGATTATCCAGGAATGAGGAATATTCCTCAGAGCACTTAAAATCAGACACAGCTGTTAATCAGATGTTTAAAGCCTTTATTTTCCCCCCACAAATCCTCTTACTCACTAGGCCATCTTATTGTGCCTTTTAACAGATGTTCTACACACTTCTTTTAATCATTTGTTGTATCTGTGAAAAAGCATTTAGCGCTTCATGATAAAGAGGAGATAAAAAGTGGTTATTGTTAGCTTGCTGCTTTCCAGTGAGTTTCTAGTCTAACCATTCTAACATAACTGCATTAGATGAAAATCATGTCCCTCAGTATGAGGCAGGGCTGACGGGAAAGAGCCCGTCACATCCCTGCTTTGCGGTCGAGGAGTTTTAACCACCAATGAAGTGGGGCAGCACGGGCACATTAATCAAAGCGAAAGGTCAGCAGAACAAGCCAATTTGCAGACAGCTCAACTAGACCTCTCTGGAGAAACGGATAGCCTACATCCCTCTTCTCTGAAACACACAGAGCTGAACGAATAGACTGCGACTGACTTTGGCCTGTGGGTGAAGCTGGTTCGGTGAGTATCTTAGCGGTGTTGTTCCAGGGGAATTTCACAAAAAGCTGCTTTGCATCATTAGGTTAAGTGCTCTACCTTCTGATGTAGAACAATTTCATTGAGAGTCCAGTATTCTGAGAAAATTGAAAACAACTTAACAATAGATTAGATGCCGTGGAAAAAATCCTCATCTACTGGTTAGCCGTTGTGGGCAAAGAAAATGGCTGGAATTAATTGTCAACACTGATCATTTTCCAAGAATTATTTCCAAATGATTAAAATAAAAGGCTACAGACTTGCTTTGCCAATATGTTCTTAACCAAGTAAAACCTGTCAACTAAAAACTCTTTCACCTAACATTCTAAAAAATAAAGTTATAGTTCATCCAAAAATGAATTTTCTGTCATCATTTACCCACCTTTATGTCATTCCAAACCGGTATGGCTGACTTTCTTCATGGATCCCTTGAGGTGAGGCCATGAGATGACTTTTGAAGAATGTTAACACTGGTCTTCTTCATAAAATTAAAACATATAGTGACCTAGAAGGAAAAAAAGGCACCATTAAAGTATCAAATATTAGTCCAAACTGTTTTCAGAATACATAGTCATAACTTATTCAGTCTTCTGCATATTCAAAATCGCTGTGTTGCTATTGTTACAAGACACAAAATAATCAATTGCATTTGGCATCACTGACATGTAACCTGCTATGACACATCGTCACACAATGAGTTTACAAAAATTTGGGGTTGGTAAGATTTTTTTAATGTCAATAAGTAAAAATAGTAGTATTGTGAATGTGAAATATTACAGCCTAAAATAACGGTTTTCTATTTTAATACTCTAGTCTTCAGTGTCACATGATCCTTCTGAAATCACTCTAATTTGCTGATTTGGAGCTCAAGAAACATGTATTATTAATATCAGTGCTAAAGCAGTTAAAAAAAAAACTAGCCTAATCGCGTTTCATGGGGGTCCCATGGTAAAAATTGTGTTCCAGGCGGTAAAATTCACGTTTTGGGCAGGGTCCCCCTTAGGGCTGCACGATATTGGAAAAAAATGACATTGCGATATTTAGTTTTTCTGCAATATATATAGCGATATGAAAAAAATAAAATAAAAAAAATCACCACATGACTTGAATAGCTGGAAAGAATGAATCATTATAGAATGATTGGGGTGATTTTGTAGGTGAGTGAATACGCATAGAAAATAATGAACAAATTACAAGCATAAATCAATATAATAGATCAAAGATACAAATGAAATAAACAGTGCTTTATATTTTTCAGGTAAGTCTAACAGTTTTCAGGTACAGAAATTGAATAATCAAAACACTGCAGAGTCTTCACTGTATAAATTGAACATAATTAATCTGTGTTAAAACTACAAAATTGATTTTTCTTTTTGCCTTTTGTTGTTTGATTAACATTCATGACACAGAAAGCAGAAGGGGCTTCTGTCACTTTAACGGCACGGATCCAAAATACTGTTACACATCCGGTTTTCTTTCTCTATTGTTTCGTTCACCTAAGCCAAAATGAATTGTGGTTACGAGGATAGTCGATCTTTTTTGTTCATTTTGACAATTTTCTTTGCACGTATGTGTCCGTTCAGGCACAAATAGATGCAGAAGAGAAAAGCATTCAGTGTTCACGTGCATCTGCGCGGCTCTCTCTGTGCGCGCGCACATAAAACAGCCGCACATTCAGAATAGAGTTCTCTTTCGTGTCCTCGTGCGCTCAAATGGTTTAAAATATCTTGAATGTTTAAACTGACAGGACCCAAAACACGTTCAAATGGTCAAACTCTGCAATTAATCATAGAATCACCTGTGTTTTGAACTGTGGTGTCTAGTCCGTATACTAGACATCGCACATCCTGCTATGTGACTATGGCGAATGTACACATTGCAATTTTGATGCTAAAACAATATATCGTGCAGCCCTAGTCCCCCTGGTAAAATTTCCATTCCAGGTGCTAAATATCATGTTATTTGGGGTCGCGTCAATGCGCCGATATGAAAAACAACCCATGGCTACAGAGTAAAAGTAGCCCAATTCCGCGGGAAAACCGCAGCTTGGCAACACTGATTCTAAAACACAATAGCAGTTCTTGTGGTTTCCTTAGCTGAAAAATACATTTGTTTACAAGCGTTTGAAAATCGCATCGAAGCTGGATCAAACTGTTCCTTTTTCATTTCAAACTGCTCTTTTTACTGCAACATCAAGGCCTTTGTAGTCATGGGAATAAAATAAATAAAATAAAATAAATTACATTCAAAACGCATGCTCAATTGAAGCAGACAGACTCTTGTAAATACACCACATTCAACATATAAACATGCATCATGCATTTATTTATTTCACATACTCTATATGACAAAAGTTGTAAGAGTTGATTTATACTGAGAGAACACAAAGCAGCTGGACAGCAACCAGATTGTATATTTTACATCTTTATTGCTCACTAAAACAGTGCAGCACGTTCTGTAGATAAAGTCTCTCACACATAAAATGCAGTGCAGGTTTTATGATTCAAACACAATGCCTTTTTTCAGACATCTCCGTTTAAAGCATGGCCTTGGTTTACCTCGCCTTTTTAAACAGACCGTGACAGCTACCTGGGATGAACCTGTACTAATGCAGAAGGCATTTCTTTACAATCAATTAAATGGAGCATCTCTTTTTCCTCCACTGAGCTGGCATAATCACATATTACATTTGTTGTTTAAATAAGCATTCATTGCATTAGTTGGTGATCAAAAACACACAATAGAGAGCTTTGGCCAGAGGCTAAATTACAAAGGCATGTGAGAAAGAGGCCTCCACATGATGCAAAGGTGTCAGGATGGTGAAAAATACGGTGTTATATATAGCTCACTCCACAACCCAGAAAAAATGAAATTCCCAATGAACTGTCACAACCTCTTTTCTCTGGGTCTTAGAATAGGCCAATTTACACAGCCTAGGGTGGCGGGACTGATGAGTGAAAGGTAGAAAAGCTCTTACTTCATCTTACTTCAAGCCGTAATTCAAATGCCACTCATCCGAGCTCTTGTTTTCCAGTGAAATCAGCTCTAAAGTGAGAGACATGGACAGGCCTCTGCATATGACTGATGACATTTATTTTAGATTCCAGTATTAGCTCTCAAAAAAGAAAAAAATCTCCATTAGTAGAGATTATGAGAGGATAAGTGCTCTTTTCTGCATGAAATCTCTGTCTCTCTGTTGTGTGGTTGTGTGAGGCGCTTCACACACCAGCCAGCTGGCAGCACTGTTACAGTATCGCTGCCAGAATACAAAGATTATTTGACATTTACATTTAATCTACCCTCTGACTAACCTCTATCCTCTGATAACTCTGCAATGATCTCTTGCTCTTTCGCACTTTTTTGCACTGTAAAAATGTTTCATCAGGTAACCCTAACCTAAAAATATTATTATTTAATGTTAATGAACCTAATTACTGTCACAGACTACATTCCCCATGATCCTCCCTGGCACCTGATAACACACGCCTGTCCCTCGTCAGCACTCTCACTCTTGAGCCATTTCTCAATATATGTTCAATACACGTCCTATTTGTTCAAACAAATAGGGCTGCGCAACAAATTTAAGCTCCTCTTCTCTTATATCAGAATCCACCGACATTTCTCTTTAAATTTCTCGTTTTAGACTTCTAATTTGTGACCGGCGTTTTGTTTTGCTCTCTCCTCTGCGCCTCCGCGTTCATCATTGCGTCCACGTCAAAGGTCTTCCGCCCGAATCGACTTGCGCATTCTGCGTACGGTCATCCGAAGGAAGGTAGTAATTTTATAAAGTTTTAAATATGGATGTTTTTCTTACAAAAACGCATCTCTTCACCTTTATTAACCCACTGGAGTCGTATGGATTACTTTTTTTATGGATGGATGTATTATTTTTTACTTCAAAACGTGCCCCCCCCCATCCACAACCATTATAAACCTTGGAAGACTAAGGATATTTTTTAAATATATCTCTTTTAATTAAATTCCATCAGCAGGAAGACGGACTAGACTGAAAAATAAGTTACAGACAGAAAAGCCCCATGAACCACAGGCTTTCTGGGCAATTTTTTGAATCAGTTACAGGGCTCAGATCTATTTTGTCTAATCCAGAAATTCACTCCAGGTAATTTCTATGAAAATGGAGTGAATGCAGCCCATCACAAATTCTGCCAGTCCCACATCAGCCTTTTTAGTCACAGTCAAGACCACCTGAGGTGCAAAACCCATGGTCAACATCTGGTTGTATTCCATTTCTATTCTTGATTTTCTGTTTTTGTTAGAAAGGACATGGTCAAACAATGCAGTCCACCACTGTTTGGGAGAGAAGCCAATCATAATCACAATATCTTAGTAGGAGAATTCATGAATTTAGATGTAAATTCAGAGAAGGCAGAAGAAAATGGGATGAGGGTCTTTAAAGAAATATTAGGGGAGACTATGGGTAAAGACATGGAACAGGGACATAGAAGTGTTGTTGTTTTGTTTTGTGTCCCTCTTTTTGTTCATCCGAGTAAGCACACTTCTATTTAATGCTTTCCAAAAAAATCCAAACAAAAAACAAACAAACAGATATTTAATGAAAATATGTTAATTTTTAACTGCATCTCTCTTAATTGCATACATGGTAACACTTTACAACAAGGTTCATTAGTTAAATATCAGTTAATGTATTAACTAACATGAACTAACCATGAGCAATACATCTGTTACTGTATTTACTAATCTTTGTTAATGTTAGTTAATGAAAATACAGTTGATCATTGTTTTTTCATGTTGTATCTCAGTGCATTAACTAATGTTAACAAGATTTTAATAATGTAAATGTTGAAATTAACATTAACAAAGATTAATAAATGCTGTATAAGTGCAGTTCATTATTAGTTCATGTTAATTAACTAATGTTAACTAATGAACCTTATTGTGCATATACAGTCAAGCCAAAATGAATTCAGACACCTTGAACATTTCATTCATTAATACAGTTTATTCACTATAGTTTAATAAAATACGGTAATAAAACATGACAAGATCTCAGAGTTAAACGGTGTCAGAAAAAAATAATCTTAATTATGTCAGATAACACTTAAGCAAAACATGGTCAGGTCAAAGTGTCTGAATAATTTTTGGTTCCAAATTTCTATCAATTTTACTGCTAGTCCACTGTATGAATAATGTTTGGTTTTAATATGTCACATACTTTATTTTGCTATCTTCACTTACGTAAATGAACTATAGTGTCCTGCACCCACTAGTAAAAATATGTAAAAAAATGTCTGAATAATTTTTGGTTGGACTGTATATATATATATATATATATATATATATATATATATATATATATATATATATATATATATATATATATAAGATTAAACCAATTGCCTTCGTTGTATTAACTCAAATTTTTAATTTCAATAAACTCAAAATTAACTTACTTTTTTAAGTTAAGTCAAAAATTCTTTTTTACAGTGTAAGAATAAATGGTTATAGAACACTCGATATTAAAGCAAAAGTAGTCATGAAATTCCAAGCAGTGTCCTGTGTTGTCAAGCTTATTAAAATGTTAACAAAAATATACATTTATTTAATAGTTTAAATAACTAAAACAAATAATTTAAATAATTGCCTAACTATGCCTTCCACTTCTTCTGGGGTCTGATTCCAGATCTATCCCATCTGCTTGGTGTCTGCCTCAAAAATATTCTCATAATGTTAAAAAAATAAAATCTATAATTATAATACATGTATTTTTCTTGACCTCATATTGCGAGATGGAATATTTGTACTTTTAAAAATGTTAAACTTAAAATGATAAGTACCAGATCTGATTCTAATTTATATTTCATAGTGCAACATTTCTGCAGTTATATCCCACATCCATTTCCAATCCTTAAGAGCATTGAAGACCTTCTGTTTCATTGTCAGCTCTACCACTGATGAGATTTGAATTGGATTTTACTTGCAATTTAAATTAGAATTGACCTCGACCCCGATGTGTGATCTACAGTATTTCTCACACGGATGTATGTTCTCAGGCTTAACAGAGATTTAAATAATTCACTCACACTTGCTGCCAAAACTGGGTAATCAGCCTGCAGGCCTGAGAGGAGGAGCTGAGGAGAAGAGAGGATTAGACAGAGGTGAGGAGGAGGAGGAGAAGGACAGGAAGAGGAAGTGGAGGAAGGGAATCTTAATAGAGTGAATAGAAAGAGCAATTGCTCAGTCCACATGCATAATTAAGAGTGTGACAGGGATTTTAGAGAGAGAGAGAGAGAATACTCTTTAATGACAGATATGACAGAGTATAGCCTTGAATGAGATAATGTCTCAATAAAATTCAGTGTTCATGTGCATCTGGGTGTTGGTTGGGCCCTGGGCATCAAGAGTTTGTAACTAGTTAATTCACAAAAAAAAAAAAAAAAAAGATTGCTGATGATCTAACAGGAAACCCTCATCTCTGACCGCATTTCCACACTCACATCCTGTAAATGACAGAATGTTTCTAATTGTTTATAACTCAATCCATTTAGCAATGCAGTACAACTTTCGTGAAGTGTACGCTCAAACTCTCTAGGGGCAAATTCACTTGACAGTTATGATGTGTATGGCATAAAATCTTTATTCATTAAAAGCCACTGTGTCTCATTCAATAACCAACCGCAATCTAGTTTAACCAGGCGATAAATGCACTAAAATAGCATCACACTGTGAATATTTAAATTAAGTCACTGTCATTTTGTTTATCTCAAATACACCCCCTTTTTGTGCAAATTAAGTCTGATTCATTGTGGCTTATTCACAAAACTCTTTGCTATAGCTTGCTGCAATTAACGTTGCACTGTTACCGCCCACAGAAAGCAGATGCTAAACGATTTCATTTAAAAGAGAGTTTGTTTACATTTTCTATTCATCATGGCAGCAGTAGTAAATGATGATCAAATGGTAGATAAGAGCATTTATCTGCACATGTAAAATTTGGCAGCCTACTGAGGAGAGGTGTACTATGACTTTTATAAGCGAACGGGTGTACGATGTTCACCTGGTCGCCAAAAAATAAGATCCCATAGACTTAATATTGGCACAGGATTTATGAGTGGGCTCATTTGACTCTGCCCAGCAAACAGCCAATAAGTAGTGACATAACTTCCTAGCCACGCCCTAGCAACTACTAAAAAACACCCTAGTCACTACACCATAGATTTCCATTGAAAAAAGGTGAAATGGGTATCTCTGGATCAGAATATTGTAGAGAAAAGTGGGTGGCCTCTTTTGACTCAGACTGGCGATTTGTCTTTAAATATCACCCTGGTAACTATCTAGTCATGCCATAGCAACCATTTAGAGCACCCTAGCAACCGTGTGACAGCATGATTAAGCCATTTCTCTTGGCTTTTTTGATTCAGGTGGGAAAGTCTGTAAGTGTCACCATGGTAGATTTTATAGTAAAACCAATCAGTATGAAGCACATGAAAGTGCATCCATCCATCATAAACGTATTCCACATGGCTCCAGGGGGTTAATAAAAGGCCTTGTGAAGCGAAGTGATGTGTTTGTGTAAGAATAAGTTTTAAAATAAAATATCTAGCTCCTGCCAGACTGTCTTACGTATTTGTTGTGTCAGTTACGCTTTTTTTTTTTGTAAGTTGAATACAGAAGGCGCTCTGGTGGTGTTACAGTACGCTGGTGTAGAGATGAGGCAGATACGGATTTCCACAATAACATATACTTTTACTTCGATAAACAAAGGCAGGAACACCACACATACACATAAACACAACAGAGAACGGACAAGGAGTGCAGGGAGTGAGTGCATTATAAAGGGAGTGCAGATAATAGAGTCCAGGTGCAGGTGATCTGTGATGATGAGGAGCTGACGAGGGAAGTGAGTGCAGGTGACGAAACAGGAGGATCATGGGAAATGGAGTCCAGGGGAACAAGGGATCTGTAACAGTACCTGGGCGGGCGCCCTGGAGACCTCATGCCGGTGCAGGGGGAGGAGTAGACTGGAGTGGAGGTCTCCAGGGCAGGTCCAAGAACCATGGCGGGTCAGGGGACAAAGGCAGCCATGGCGGGTCAGGGGCCGTGGTCAGCCATGGCAGGTCAGGAGCCGTGGGCAGCCATGGCGGGTCAGGAGCCGAAGGCAGCCATGGCAGGTCAGGAGCCGAAGCCTTCACGCCGTCAAGCCCAGTCGGCGCTGAAGGACCGGCGGGAGATGGCGGAACCCAAGGCTCCGCCGACCGAAGCGCAGCCGGGGCTCCAGAAGGCCGCAGTAGGAGACAGGCGACAGACAACAAAGTGAACACTGGGGGGAGTGAGGAGGCCAACTGGAGCTGAGGGACGGAGGGATGGAGGGACGGAGCGAAGACGGAGGAGTGCAGTCCAGAAGTGAGGGCAGGCTAACGAGGGACCAAGGTGTGAACGGGGGCAGGATGGAGACTGGTGATACTGGAGGACTGATGGACAACGGTGGAGCAGAGGGAGGTTGGAGCCAGGGTGAAGGTAATCGCCCAGAGGTCCGAGGTGGAGATCTGGGCGAGTGGGCTTGAGGTGGAGGTTCAGTGCAGACACACATGGGAGGAGGCGGGAGAGGGAGGCAGGGAGGGAAAACAGTCTTAGGGCTGGATGTTTCAATAACAAAGTTCATAATAGGAGCGGCTGGCTCGGCGGCGGAGACTGGCGCTGCTTGCTCGGCGGCGGAGACTGGCGCTGCTTGCTCGGCGGCGGAGACTGGCGCTGCTTGCTCGGCGGCGGAGACTGGCGCTGCTTGCTCGGCGGCGGAGACTGGCGCTGCTTGCTCGGCGGCGGAGACTGGCGCTGCTTGCTCGGCGGCGGAGACTGGCGCTGCTTGCTCGGCGGCGGAGACTGGCGCTGCTGGCTCGGCGGCGGAGACTGGCGCTGCTGGCTCGGCGGCGGAGACTGGCGCTGCTGGCTCGGCGGAGACTGGAGAACTTGGCTCGGCGGAGACTGGAGAAGCTGGCTCTGTCCAAAAGTCTATCAGCCAAGCAGCATCATTGGAAGGCTCGTGGAGGGCTGGCGCGTGCTCGGAGAGGGCTGGAGCGTGCTCGGAGAAGGCTGGAGCTGCTTTCTTCTTCCTCCTCCGCTTTCTGGACCCAGCAGAGGAGTGTGGGTCCAGCATTGAACAGGCAGGAAGTTCGCTGGAGGGGTATGCGGAGGAAGACGGTGGCTGACTGACTGGCCCGGCCAACCGTGTTTCTGGATGGAGTGGAGACAAACACTCATCCTGAACCTTGTCGACGAAGAATTTGGAGCCATTTAAACACAAAATTAAATTGATAGTTTTGCTTAAGGAGAAACGATAATCAGGTTCATCCAAACGGATAGTGTCGTCATCCAGTCCATCCAGAAACAGGGAGATCAAACATGCTTCAGGCCAGTCAGACAAAAAAGCAAGCTCAACGAACTCCTCCACATACCTCTCCAGCGAACGACCAACCTGTAGGAGCCCGATGAGGCGATCGCCGGTGGACAGATGGGTGAGAGGCATTGGAGGAGCAAGAGCCAGGGAGCTGGGGAAAGTCTCCATATTTTTTCTTTGTGGAAATCCAAACTGTATTGGTCCGTTCTTCTGTTACAGTACGCTGGTGTAGAGATGAGGCAGATACGGATTTCCACAATAACATATACTTTTACTTCGATAAACAAAGGCAGGAACACCACACATACACATAAACACAACAGAGAACAGACAAGGAGTGCAGGGAGTGAGTGCATTATAAAGGGAGTGCAGATAATAGAGTCCAGGTGCAGGTGATCCGTGATGATGAGGAGCTGACGAGGGAAGTGAGTGCAGGTGACGAAACAGGAGGATCATGGGAAATGGAGTCCAGGGGAACAAGGGATCTGTAACAGGTGGAAGATAGATATTTTACTTTATAACTTGTTAAATATGGATATTTTTCTCACACAAACACATCGCTTTGCTTCTATCTATCTTCTATTTTTATATTTTTATTTGGTTTAAAGGGTTAGTTCACCCAAACATGAAAATTCTGTCATTTATTACTTACCCTTATGCCGTTCCACACCCGTAAAACCTTCGAAAAACTGATATTTTAGTTGAAGTCCGATGGCTCAATGAGGCCTCCATAGGGAGCAATGGACACTTCCTCTCTCAAGATCCATAAAGGTACTAAAAACATACTTAAATCAGTTCATGTGAGTACAGTGGTTCAATATTAATATTATAAAGCAACGAGAATATTTTTGGGGCTCCACAAAAAACAAAATAACGACTTATAAAGTGATGGTTAATTTCAAAACACTGCTTCAGGAAGCTTCGGAGCATAAATGAATCAGCGTGTCGAATCTGCTGTTCGGAGTGCCAAAGTCACGTGATTTTAGCAGTTGGCAGTTTGACACGCGATCCGATTCATGATTCGATACACTGATTCATAATGCTCTGATGCTTCCTGAAGCAGTGTTTTGAAATCAGCCATCACTAAAAAAATCGTTATTTTGGGGTTTTTTTGGCGCACCAAAAATATTCTCGTCGCTTTATAATATTTATATTGAGCCACTGTACTCACATGAACCGATTTAAATATGTTTTTAGTACCTTTAAGGATCTTGAGAGAGGAAATGTCATTTGGATTTCAACTAAAATATCTTAATTTGTGTTCCGAAGATGAACGAAGGTCTTACGGGTGTGGAACTGCATGAGGGTAATAAATGACAGAATTTTTATTTTTGGGTGAACTAACCCTTTAAGTTTTAGTCATTTTGTCATGTGCTTTTATCATTTTTATTAGTTTAGTGATTAGTTCCTATTTAGATTAAATTTATTTTTAGTTTTGGATTTAGTAAATTTAGTACTTCAACTTAAATTTAAAAAATGTAAAAAATAATTGTATTTCAGCTACTGATGCTATAGTACAGTTTGCAGTTTGCTATAGTACTGACGCTACAGTTTGCACTTGAATATAATGCTCTGCTGATTCATAAAGATGTTTCAGCAGTTTAAACATTTGTCAAGTATTTCCTACAGAGCTGTTAACTTTGGCTATTGCCATCAGGCTAGTCATAATTAGATCAGAAAATGACACATGCAAGTGCTATGAATAGTAATGAGGGTTAGGCCATCTGCATTGGCAACTACGCAGTGTTTAAAACTGTTGTAGAGAATTTTGTTCTCATTAAAAGGCCCCAGATGACAAGCTTTGATTTTCCCACAACAATGCCTATGATGGTATTAATGCACAAACCAATTCACAAGCCATGGCTTGCACTGGATCCATGGAGAAAAAAGACACACACAACAAAAATATCTGGAAAATATGCAGCGTTATTCCACACAGAGGTATCATTCACAGGAAATGCTCTGTTTTTCATTTTAGGGAAAACATTGGCCCTTGATTGCAGAATTGATTTTTTTGTGTGTTGTTGTTGTCTTGCCAGCAGTATGCAAATGAACTGTTTTGTGTACTGTATGGCCGTCAAAAGGCTCAAGCCAGATTGTTCACAATCTGCTGTCCATTTCACCAACTGTCCATCTCATGCTGAAAACCAAACCAGAACATCCTGTAACCATCCACCAGGACAGTTCCAACCTCTTCACAACATATTGCAGTGCGCCGTTGAATAAATAGATTCTGGGATGACTTGCCCGAAGCATTTGAACCACACAGACAAACAAGGAGAGGGAGAAAGAAAAAATGGGGGAAAAACAACACCCACAGCTCACATACAGACCCACCTAAGGGCATCTTTTCACTTTGGTCAAGGCCATACAATAACAGTAGCAACTGCAGTTTATCAAATCCTTCAAGGCTAGAATAACAGTTGATGGATAAGTGACCGAATTCACCATGACGCACTTAACGTCAGTCCACTCGTGGAACTGGAGCCAAGGATTTAGAGAGCTCAGACCGTCTGTCGGCTACCCTGCATACGTGGAAGCTTATTCACTTATCTGCTTCACAACTATGACTGAAACAGTCCCTCAGTTCTCTCCATATCTTATTCATAACACGCATATGGCCACATGCAGCTGGGACCTACACAGCCTATTCTCCCTACACTTCCTGTAGCTTATGGAATAGAGATCATATTAATATAGATCAACATTTAAAGCACTTATCCTGATCCCTTCTAAAGGCTGTGAATTTTTAATGTGCTAATATTCTGTTTGACAGGTTATGGGGCTGTTTATACATGTGTGCTTGCATGTATGCAAATGTGTGTGACACTGTAAAAAGACAGATAACACCAGGAGGCGTGTCCAGATGGGTTAAATTACGAATTTGTTCTCAAAATTTAACGACTTTTTTCTCGTAATTTAATGACTTTATTCTCAACATTTTATCTCGACTTTTTTTCTCGAAATTTAACGACTTTTTTCTCATAATTTAATGACTTTATTCTCAACATTTTATCTCGACTTTTTTTCTCAAAATTTAATGACTTTTTTCTCATAATTTAACGAGTTTATTCTCAACATTTTATCTTGATGTTTTTTCTCGAAATTTAACGACTTTTTTCTCCTAATTTAATGACTTTATTCTCAACATTTAATCTCAACTTTTTTCTCGAAATTTAACGACATTTTTCTCATAATTTAACTAATTTTTTCTCGTAATTTAACAACTTTTTTTCTCGTAATTTAATGACTTTATTCTCAACATTTTATCTCGACTTTTTTTCTCGAAATTTAACAACTTTTTTCTCATAATTTAACGAGTTTATTCTCAACAT
This sequence comes from Megalobrama amblycephala, assembly GCF_018812025.1. Taxonomy (NCBI): domain Eukaryota; kingdom Metazoa; phylum Chordata; class Actinopteri; order Cypriniformes; family Xenocyprididae; genus Megalobrama; species Megalobrama amblycephala. The sequence continues at coordinate 27,996,454 of NC_063047.1, forward strand.
TTTATTTTGACTTTTTTCTTGAAATTTAACAAGTTTTTTCTCGTAATTTAATGAGTTTATTCTCAACATTTTATCTCGACTTTTTTTCTCAAAATTTAACGACTTTCTTCTCATAATTTAACTAATTTTTTCTCGTAATTTAACAACTTTTTTCTCGTAATTTAATGACTTTATTCTCAACATTTTATCTCGACTTTTTTTCTCGAAATTGAACAACTTTTTTCTCATAATTTAACGAGTTTATTCTCAACATTTTATTTTGACTTTTTTTCTCGAAATGTAACGACTTTTTTCTCATAATTTAATGAGTTTATTCTCAACATTTTATCTCAACTTTTTTCTCGAAATTTAACGACATTTTTCTCATAATTTAACGAATTTGTTCTCGTAATTTAACAACTTTTTTCTCGTAATTTAATGAGTTTATTCTCAACATTTTATCTCGACCTTTTTCTCGAAATTTAATGCGTTTTTTCTCATAATTTAACGAGTTTATTCTCAACATTTTATTTAGACTTTTTTCTCGAAATTTAACGAGTTTTTTCTTGAAAATTTAACAACTTTAATCTCGAGATGGTTTTATTTTTTTATTATTGCTTGGCCCTAATCTTCCATAACAAGCTCATATGTTCAACATGTTGCAATTATTTAATAAAAAATACAGTAAAATCTGTGAAATATTGTGATATATTATTACAATTTAAAAGAAATGCTTTAAAAATTTTTCCAGTGATCACATGATCCTTCAGAAATCATTCTAATATGCTGATTTGGTGCTCAAGATTATTATCAATGTTGAGAATGGTTGTGCTAATAAATATGTTTGTGGAAACCTTGATACAGTTCTTTTTTCACAAGAACAGTGTTTGAAATAGATCAGATTTCCCTTTTTATGAAATATGTCAACCTTTTAAATAAAATCTACCCCTATTTTCATTACATACTAGTATATAAGAGTATATAATAATTTTAAGAAGGTTTGAAACTAAGAGTTTGAAATCAACAATAAAAACATTTCTCGAGAAAAAACTCTGTATAAGGAACATTGCAAACTATTTATCATAACAGCCACCCATATTTACATTTACACAACGCTAAGTGTCAAGTAGATTAGGTAGATTAGTACACAAGCCAGATGCACAATGAAGGAGAACATTATTATTTCTTTTTGTTTGCTATGTTAGCTTATTTTAGATAATGAACAATAACTAACATCATTGTTACTGCTTTTTTTCAGGGAAACATTTTTCAAGAAAACATTGTAAATAAAATGTATTGTTAATCGTATTATTTAAGAAGTCAGGTTATGTCTCATGTCTAGCTACCATGTGGGTCATTCAAGTAAAAAAAAACCCAAACCAAAACAAAAAAAACCCCACACAAAACAAGGATATGTTACTGGCAGGAGAAAATGATCCATGTTGAAATGATGCAAGCCTACAGCTCTACACTGTGAATCCATGCATGAAGATTTACATCCCAGTGAGAGAATGTGAGCGTATGTGGGTGTGTTTTTAAACTAAGGGAAACCATATGAGGTCAGAGAGTGTATGCCACAGTCCTCAGCTCCTTACTAACCTCTCTGTAATGGTCTGTCTTTAATGCTAAGTCAACACTGGCAGAAATGAGTAAAATACCTCTCCTGTCTGAGCCCTGAGTCCCACTTTGTCCCTAAAATACACTTTCCTTCAGCCGTCATTGTGCACAGCTCAAAATAAGGAGCTGTGTTTATGCTTGACTTACGGAAAAACTCTCTTTTAGGCTCCCTGAGGTCTCTGGCTAACATGAGTCTCTTATTAAAGCTCTTTGCAGTACTAATACGGTCCCCGTGAGGCCTGGGCCCGCTTCACGCAGGCAGTAGCTAGCAATCCAGCATCCATTCAGATATTCGACTGTTATCGACTCCACCCAGCCAAATCCCCTCATCTTTTCCACCCTCCACATGCCAGAGAAATGCAGTCATGTTACTGCAGGTTCGGGTGATTGTAAATGCACATGTTGAGAGTCAACAGCAGGAGAGAGGGAGAAAGAAAGAGAAATAGTCAGAGAGCCTGGGTGAAGGAGTAGAGATGGCTACTCTAATTGAGCAGAAAGATTTACGGCTGGCTTACACAATCTGTGTTCACTGAATCCCTCAGCCATGATGTGGGCACTTGAGTTGAAGTCTTTTTGGGAACTGTCTGTTTTTGAGATCCTAAGAAAAAATATTATATTTCCTGAGGGGGTTCTCTGGTTTCTCAGCTTAACATCACTGACATGCACATTTAAAAAGAGGACAGATCTTATTTTACACACATAATGGAATAATTTGCCATCACTGAACAGCTGTCACTGAAAAAGCGAGAATCGATGGCAAATAAAATAGGGTTAGCACTGCTGTATTTTTTGTTTGGAAAGAAATTAATACTTTAATTCAGTAAGGGTGCATTAAATTGATCAAAAGTAACAGTAAAGACATTTATAATGTTACTTCAAACAAATGCTATTTTATTCAAAGAATCCTGAAAAAAATGTATCATGGTGTCCACAAAAGCCTGGTTTCTCCCAAGGTTTTTTTTCTCCATTTTAACACCTATTTGCCACCTGTTTGCCACCTGATGTCACCTGTTGGAGTTTGGGCTCCTTGCCGCTGTCACCTTTGGCTTGCTTAGTTGGGGACACTTGACATTTGACTTGACATTCAATATTCAACAGTATTCTTGACATTTATTCAACAGTGCTTTTGATCTGCCTGCATTGACACTATTCTTTAAGCTGATTCTTTAAGAGCTGCTGTGCAGCCAAAATTATATACCAGTTATCACTGTAAAGCTGCTTTGACACAATCTGCATTGTAAAAAGCGCTATATAAATAATGGTGACTTGACTTGACAAAAATATTAAGCAGCACAACTGTTTTCAACACTGATATAGGAAATATTACTTAAGCTCCGAATCAGCATATCAGAATGATTTCAGAAGGATCATGTGACACTGAAGACTGGAGTAATAGCTGCTGTAAAGGCCCCTTCACACCAATAACTATAAAGATAACAATAAAGATATAGTTCTAAAAATCATACTAAATATAAAAGAATAGCAGTGTCCACACCACAGCTATAAAACGATAACGATACAGAGAAACGATATCGTTGGAATCACTTTCAGAACAATTTTTTTTCTAGCTGTTGAATGGTAAAACACTGACAGCCAATCAGATTCAATTCTAATTTAAGGGCTCGCACATTTAAATGACAGAGACATTGCTGAGAAGTTAATCGCTGAGGTCCAGAAAAAAAAAATCACCACTGTATGACAAGTCAAACCCCCTTTTCAAGGATTCTTTAAAGAAAATGGATATATGGAAAACAATTAGTCATACCCTTGAGAAGTATTAATGATGCCAGGCTAGCAAACGATGTAAAACAAAATTACCTCAGGAACCAGCGCTAGTTTCAACAACGTTGTCTTGCTTCCTTTGAAGTTGTAGTGAAAAAGACTAGATGTTGTTTTTATTCTACTATATTGACTAAATATAGCTAAATTCACTGTTAGATTAGATCGATTACACTAGCTATTCACTTAAAACATAGCATGCTGAGGACATCTGCTGGTGTAAATACAACAAGAACAGCAAAAAAAATGTTGTATACACTTTGAAACCGCAGCGCGTGAGATTAGAATAAACAGACTGTTATTGTTCTTTGATGTAGACGCAAATATAATTATCGTTATAGTTATCTTTATAGTTATTGTTCTTGGTGAACGGGTCTATATCTGACTTGACCATAACTGTAAATCTTTCAGTTAAATAATGTCATGGCAGAGTAACAGTCTGAAGATAATCTTTCTGAGAGAGTAAAAATTACTAAAGCAAGAACCTACTTAAAGGCATAGTTATGTCAAAAAATAAACATTCTGTCATTATTTAGGGTGCGTTCACACGTACTTGTAGTTCGGTTCATTTGGTTTGTTTGGTCTGGACCAAAAAAACAAAACAAAAACATTTTGCCGATTTGCGTTCAGATTGGCAATTTTATCACCGAAACAAAAGGCATAGTAATACGTTCACAACCTGATTGGTCAGATTTTATGACATTTTGTCTATTTTGAGACAGAACTTACCGAACATCCAAAACGATGCTGTGTGCTGAGATAAATGCACTTGTTGTATGTACGTAGCCTTCATATGATGATATTTTGGCCAGCTGGGAACTAATGAAGAGCTTATAAAATGTGTAAAGGAGTGAAAACAGTGGCAGGAATCCCTCCGTCACACACACAAACGATCTGCTGCGTGGAGACGCGCGTCTGATGCCTGCGATGGACAAACTCGCGACTATGACCAGAAAAACCGATATGCGTGAGGATTCTGTCCTTTTTAGGGTCTCATCTTCCTGTTTTTGGTTCGTTCACATATCTTTGATCCGTGTTGCGTTCATATATCATTCACACCGCACCAGAGTTCGTTTGGAAGCGGGCCGAGACCCATCTTTTCAGCGGTCTCGGTCCGCTTGTTTGGTGCACACCCGGGTTCGGATGGCAGCGTTCACATATGTTCAAATGAAACGCACTAGAGCAATCACACCAGGGTTCATTTTAATCAAACCTAACATGAAAAGTGTGAAAACACCCACTCACTCTCATGTGGTTCCAAACCTGTATGACTTCCTTTTTTCTGTGAAACACAAATGAAGATATATTGAAACATGTTTCAGTGGTTTACAATGAATGTCAAAGTGGTTGAAAACAACATTGAAAGAAATACATACAGTGTTGGAACAACATGAGGGTAAATAAATAACAGAATATGTATATACAAAAGGACCATGTCAAGGAAATGTCAATGCTGTTGAAACTGCATTTGCGTACTTGCTATCTCGCCTAACAACACAAAACAGCTCCAAACATGAGATCTACGCTAATCAACAGTAGTATATAATGCAGTATTATGTTCATAGTTCCCTCGGCTGGTTTTATTTCAAAGAATGTGGCCGGCAACAAGAAAGTCACCCCAAAAATAATGCTTCTCCGATCACGTAACATATGCTGATGAAAAACGCGGTCTAGACAGCAGTTCAGCTCATCAAAACAGCAATGCGCATCCTAAAACATGAGATGTCTAGCTTCTGTGTTTCATTATAGTCGTCCCCGATTGAAAACAACACAAAAAATATTGCCAACAGCAAGTTTGCTTTTGCTTAGAGCCTGTGTTATATTGCACAAAACCTCAGGGATCAGAGTAAGTGCACCCCGTGCCATTTACAAAAGCTATCAATTATCAAATAAAGAGGTCTGTAAAGATACTTGGTGAACAAAGTATTATTCTATTAGTTCTGGAGTGAAGTAGACCACTCATGGAGAATTAGTGTGTGAGCTCAAATGGTAGAAACTTTCCAAAAGCTTAATTAGTTTGGATTAAGACAGAGGAAATGGGACAAGCATTATTAAATCTAACCCACGGCTATTGTCTGGCCTTGTTATAAACCCAGAGGGATGTTTGGAACAAAACCATTATCTTCCTCGTTTCATATTCCGCCGCTGTGTTGGAAATGTTCCTCAATGGAATTTTAATGTCTATATATCAAAGCTATTTTAAATTTTGCTTCAGTCCATTAAATACATTCTTCCATGTTTACAAATGAGGCTAAACAAACAAATTAAATCATTTTGAAGTGAATGGTTAGTGTTGTAAGGGAGGCAAATAAAGATTCAAGATACAATTTAACAGGGATAGTGCACACAAAAATGTACATTGTCATTACTTACTAGCCACTTGCATGCAGTTCAGAACCCCTTCACTAAAAATCTTAAAGGGATAGTTCACCCAAAAATGAAAATTTGCTGTTAATTTATTCACCCTATTGACTTTTTAAGGCCGTGTGTCCACCAAAGCGTTTTTAGCCATCTGAAAACGATAGGCATTCTGCTGAAAATGAACATCTGTGGGCGCTAGAGAGCGCTTCGGCAGCGTAGCGTTTTTTCTTTTTCTTTCTTTTTTTCAGTTGAGACGCTTCGCTTGCTATGATATGGAATATCTGCAGGAGTGTTACCAGTATATCATTTCACATATAGTTTGTTTGTGTATTGTTCTATATAAAAATGTCGATATGCATTTGCTCTGGCCCTTGTTTTAAATTATTTTGTTCCGTTATTATGCTTGTATATTATGCTTCATCTGTTGATGTTGTGCAAGCAGAATGTGGCGGATGGTCGGTGTTGTATTTGTCCCACCCCTCCTCCACTGTGATTGGACGGCTGTGTACAAAGTGACAGTGATGAGCGCTGCGTTTTACCCACAGTTGAACATTCTTCAACTCTTGTCCACCAAAGCGTTTTTTTTGAGGCTAGCATATTTTTCCAATTGTTTTCAATGGGAGAGCCGCGTTTTTAAAACGGCAGGAGCGTAACAAGGCGTTGAGCGTCTATTTCACGCTGTAGCACTGAGCGCTCTGCATTTTTTACCGGTCACAGAGAGTTGAAGAATGTTCAACTTTAGGTAAAACGCAGCGCTCATCAGTGGGACAAATACCACTCCGACCAACTGCCACGTTCTGCTTGTACAACGTCAACAGATGAGATAACGACAACAAGCATAATAACGGAACAAAATCATTTAAAACAAGAGCCAGAGCAAATACTTTACATTGTATCAACATTTTTATATAGTAATAGAAACAAACTATCTGTGAAATGAGATTCCAGTAGCCTAACACTTCAGAGGATATTCCTTATTATAGCAAGAGTAAAGTCTCTCGCCCACAGCTAAGCATTTTCAGCACAGCGCCTAGCGTTTTCAGCTGGCTAAAAACACTTTGGTGGACACATGGCCTTAGCGACCAGTAAAAAATGGCAAGCACCCAGCGCTTCAGCGTGAAATAGATGCTCAGTGCCTTGTTACACTCCTACCATTTTAAAAACACGGCACTCCAACTGAAAACAACTGAAAAATACGTTAGCCTCAGAAAAACTCTTTGGTGGAAACGCGGCCCTATTCAGTAGAACAGTAGATTTTTAGCTGAAACCGTGCTCCTCTGTGATTCATATAATGGAAGTCAATGGTTGTCGTCACTTTGAGATTCAAAAAACATATGCAGACAGAACAAAATTAATACCCGCAGCTCCTTATGATACATTGAGATCTTATCAAGCGAAACGATCAGCCTATGCAAGAAACTGAACATTATTCACAACATTTTTACAACATCTCTAATCCACAGCCTTGGCAACAGTTTGGAGTATATATGACGTATGCGTGGGAGCAACCCCACACGTGAGCTAATGCTGTTTGTTTACTACAGAGAGGGAAGATGCGTGTGTTGTATTGTTCATCAAAATCGTGCTTACTTGTGCCTACCCTGGATGCCACAACCTATATATGCATGATCTCAATCAGGAAGATCGACTTTTCATAGATTCTCAACGTTTGAGCTCCTGCGCAAACATGAAATTTCCATTTCATGTCTACTTTAACATTCAAATGCATTGCATCATGACATTTGGGATGTCGTTGATATCAACCCTGGCACAATGAGCCCTGAGGTGCCTGTTTTGCATTGGAGAGTTATGGCGAATTTCTGTCTTTTCATCGCACAAAGCTAGTGCATGGCTTCTGAGGACTTGGAATTTATCGCATGAGTCATATGGACCACTTTTATGGTCCTTTTCAACTATTCATCCTCCTACAGATATGCAGTAGAGCCCAGCCAGAGGTATATGGGAGAAACGTATGAAAGAGAGAGGAGAGGTAGTGAGAGCTATCTGTGAAGAATAAGAACGTCAGCTGTACTGGCAGTTTGATGAATGTGGGGGAGAGGGAGGTGCGGCCTGCTGAGATGCCAGGATGAAAGAGAACCAAATTACCTCAGCAAATCACTGACGCCATGTCTGTCAGGAATTATTTACTAACGGACGTAACGGGTGGAAACAGGACATGTCTGAGGCTCTGTTTAATGACGCGCAGGTGGCTGATAGGGAGGTGGGCTGTTTATCCTCCTCTGATCAGCTACCTGAGGCTGGCCACACACTTGAAGATTTTAATCCCGATTTTGGGCATGATTTGCAACCCCCAAAACATCTGGGGGGTGAGGCCCAACTTGAGGCTTCTCGCAACCAACTTTTTTTTGTCCAAAAAATCCTAAATTTTGTGGTGTCATTACGATTATTTTACTGCTCCCAATCGCGTCGGAGCCTGCACAATCCCAAATCGTAAATATCAAACATGTTCGATATTTATGACTATTGATCGGGCTGCCTCTGACGTACCATGTTTTTACTTTTACAATGGTAACTTTTTAATGTTGTATCAGCTGATGCCAGCTTGACGTTGTATTGTTTATTTTAGCCTAATCATCTGCTGAAGTCTATTTCATACATCGATATTCATACAAGTGTCTAAATACGGTTGCAGATGCTGTCAACTTACGATTCACGGACCACTCCAATATGGCGGATGGCTTACGTATAGCGTCCTATTGAAATGGCTGCTAATGAGGCATCTATGTATATCACATCTGCGATAGCCAATGAGAGTGAGCAAGCTGCACCAACCAGATGTTGAGTGCAGGGTTGCCAGGTCTGTGCAACAAAAGTGGCCTAATGGCAAGTCAAAAGTAGCCCAAAAATAGCCCAATGCGATTTTCTCCATCGGGCGGCTAAATTCTCCACTGAATTTGTACATCTGGGGTGTGTTTTGGGGTGTTGGAGTGCCGAAATCATACTTACGGGGGTTGGAAATCAACCTGCGGCAACAACATAAAAGCAGCCCAATTCCATGGGAAAACTGCAGACTTGGTTGCGTGCTTCTATAGTTGAAACTTGGCAGCCACAAACATAGAAATGTATATGTAAATTCCTCATTCCACAGCTCCAGACACGTCAGCGCACTCGCCAACAGTCAGGGTGTCGTCACTCACAGTAAGAATCAATGATGGCACAACATTGCACAGCTTTTGGTTGTGAAACCGTCGAGATTTAAATTCCCAAAGAAATGGGATAACCTTTCACAAGTGAGAATGTGTTGGTTTGTGTTTTTATATGTTTTATATTTCATGTTTTTACTATTGTAATTTTAATGTTTTTACTTTTACTATGGTAACTCTTTAATGTTGTGTCTGCTGACGCCTTCGTCTTCTCGTATTGTTTAGTTTAGCGAAATCATCTGCTGAAGTCTATTTCATATATAGATATTCATACATGTGTCTAACTACGGTTGCAGATGCTGTCAGCTTGCTCTCAAATGTTCACGGACTGCTTCAATATGGCGTACAGCTTACGTATAGTGGCCCATTGAAACGGCGACTAATGAGAGGCATCTGTGTATATCTATGGTCACAAACACGCCACAAAAGTGGAGTATTGAGAAAGAGGATCACCCATATTCTTATTTCTCCTTTGTTTTTTTTCTCGTAAAACAAAATTCATCCCAGGAGAACCAGCTGATGACGTCAATCGTCCTACATTTGTTTTTCTTCTCAAGTCTCGTTTGATCTTGTTAGTCTCAGTGATATCTCGTCTCACTGTGAAAATGTTACTACAATTGACAGGTGTGCGGTCTTGCGGGACGAATCTTCTAGCGTGTGCATTCGGAGGATTTTAATGCTAAAAATCATGTCTATGGTCTTCCACAATTTTAAAATCGGTTAAGATTTGAAAATCGTCTAGTGTGTGGCCAGCCTTATTCTGGCAGGTTGTCTGTGGAGACAGTTACAGTATCAGAGTGTAGAATGAGTTAAAGTTTCATTTGGAAAGTAAAATGATTAAGTGCTTTATACTCATGCAGATTTTACAATTATATTCTAAAATTGAATCCACACACGTTTAATTGTTTTCTTACTTGTTTGACTTGATCTTTATATTTGAAATGTCATAACTTAATCTTCCAGAGAAACGATAGACCCCTCTCTCGAGTGACATATACTGGACTTCTCCATTAATTTAGTACACTTAAACTCCGCCTCTTTATTATAATCGACTACAAGCTCACATTCTAATCTGCCTTCATGCCTTCATATTTTTAGTTTTTGATAATCAGTTTCACTTGGATGAACAGTACTTAACAATATGAAGGAAAAGATCTGTCGCTACTTCTGTTACACTGTGACTTGAAAAATGCATTAAAATTAGCAGGAACAGCATAGGCAAAACACTAAAACTATTGCAAAATTATTATTGCAGAACAGGAAGACAGTTTTGCAATTCTGCAAACACAGAAGTGATTTATCAGTATAAAACACAAAAATAATCATAAATATTTCCAGTGTGTAGAATTTGAAAATGCAACACTTAACTGTCAAACTCCCACATAAAATGAGTATTCCGCCGATGCAGATCCTCAGGGCTCTACATATTCTTACTTCCCTGAAGAGAGAGAATGTTTCGTATTTAGTAAGAGTCAAAAGAATTATAGTGACACATGTGACACGATATTCTGAGAGCTGATTAAAACTGTGAATGTTTACAGACGCCCTTAGCAAGTGATTGAACACAACGGTTTTGATCCAGTCCCAAGTACTCATTTCACATGTATTCAGATCTCCACTTAGTGTGCTGAAATGCGACCTCCCTTCCCTCTCATCCTGTCTGTCTCTCTTTGAGGTCCCAGAGAACCGGCTAGAGTGGATTGGAAGATCAAAAAGCAGGTAAAATCCCTTTTATCTTGGGACGACACTCTAAAGGGGGGCAATTAAAAGAACACCGTGTGAAGACACCGACGTTGATGCAGACATTAAAAGGCGAGTTCCACAAAAAAAACCCAAACAAACAAACAAACAAACAAAAATCCTTTGATTTTACCTTACTGCTAAAATAAAAAAGAAAATACAAGAAATTAAACTTATTTTTGACTATTCGGTAACACTTTTCAATAAGGTTTCATTAGTTAACATGAACTAATAATGAACTGCATTTCTACAGCATTTATTAATCTTTGTTAAGGTTAATTTCAACATTTACTAATACATTATTAAAATCTTGTTAACATTAGTTAATGCACTGTGAACTAACATGAACAAACAATGAACAACTGTATTTTCATTAGCTAACATTAACGAAGATTAGTAAATACAGTAACAAATGTATTGCTCATGGTTCATGTTAGTTAATACAATAACTGATGTTTAACTAATGAACCTTATTGTAAAGTGTTACCACACTGTAAAAAAAATCCCAGTAAAATTTACGGTAAAAAAACGGCAGCTGTGGTTGCCAGAACTTTACCATAAAAAATACGGTAGCAACGTAAAAAAATCTGTTAAATTTACGATAAAATAACGTATTTCATTAACTGATATAATGTTAATTTACCAACCTAATGAAGTACTAATATCTGTTTTGTACCTTTATAATACACTGACAGTCACCAAACACAGTGGTGATAAGAGTCACATGATGAATCAAAGCTCATCACAAGCAGCTTTTCCACAAGCTGAGGAGGACAATACTAATATATAGAAGGTGCAAACAGTGTCATTCACACACACACTAAACACCATCATGGTAACATGCATGAAATTTAAAAAATGCAATAAACATTAATTTAACAACATTAGATATAACATAAAACCCTAATGTACATAACTGATTAGAAAAAAATGAGAAAAATTAAGAAGAAACAGAGTTATTTCAACAAAAATATATCAAATGTGAAGTGTCACGCAGGGAATTGTGGGAATGTCAATTTACGTTTTTTCACTGTAAATTTTACAATGAATTGTTATTTTTCACTTCCAAAAACTGTGAAATTAACGGTATTTTACTGTAAAATTACATTAAATGTACCATTAGATCTATTACAGTTATTCACCGTATATAGTACGGAAACTTTCTGTAAACCAATTGACAGTTTTTCACCGCAGCATTTTTACAGTCTTTTACTGTTAAAATCACGGTCATTTTTTACAGTGCAACTATTTGTGTTTTTTTTGTTTTTGTTTTTTTTGCATTACTGTCATGATAGTAATGCCATTATTGTAATGCAAAACAGGGTTATTAACTAAAGGGTTGTTAACTAAAACCAAAACTATTAAAACATTTCATTGAAATAAAGCTGAAATAAAATAAAAATATTAGATGAAAAACTTAAACTAAACAAAAATTAGAAATGTTGCCTTGGCAATAAACTGAAATAAGTTGAAGCACTAAAATTATTAACTGGAAATAAATAAAAACTATAACTAAAATTGAAATAAATTAAACCTTAAAAAAAAAAGCTAAGAAAATGACAAAAGCACAACAAAATGCCTAAAAATTCAACTAAAATTAACATGAAAAATATAAATATAAAAAATAAAAACAGCATAAATTCATGGCAGTACAACAAACACTGAAATTATGTATAATTAGACTAAAAATATGCTCCATTTCATATTGAAAAGGTGTAATTTTAATAACATTAAGCTTTTAAATGGCTTTAATGCAGATGTCTGAGTTCAGCACAACTCTCCCTCGTCTAATGAGCTCAACTTAAGCTGTGTTTAAACTTGTTAACCTTTGCTGGGTGGCAATGGCAGATTCAGACCATGGCATCAACACATGCTCATGCATGCATGCACACAAGTACACACTTGACACAGGTACACTCGTACACACGGTCTCGGGCTCTGATTAACATATAATGTCTCCTTCCTAATTGCATCCTGTAAGAGATTTCACAAAAAAAAAAAAAAAAAAAAAAAAACTTAGAGAAGAGAAACAGAGAGCTGTTAGAAAACAAGCGCACAGGTGTGAATATGTTCTCTATTTATTCACAATTCTGTAAAGCCCTTGGGCTGATTATTACTGTAAACAAAGTTTAAAAGATGTAAACAGCCTGACACATTTTACAAAGACGTATTTTGGAAATGTCACCAATTTTAGCTGTCATTACAAAAGAAAGGCCTGCAGGGTAACAACAAAGTACATTTCAATTCTTAGCTTCATGCTTAACTCCCCTGAATGTTTAACATTACATACTAACAGTACAAAACAAAGCACCTTTGACTTCTGTGACTTGCGACAACTACAGCCATACTCAAATAGCCATCAGGTGTAAATTATCAGGGAGGTTTTAACCCCCCATGGCTTTAACCCCCCCAAAGGCGAATCAGGAAAGGGTGGTGTGTGTGCGTGTGTGTGTGTGTGTGTGTGGGGTGGGGGGTCCAAATAATGCATTCTTTTACATATAACTACATGTTTCAGTAGCGTTATCAATGACAATATGATTCAGTATCCACAATAGTTAGACTGCAAGTGTGTCACTTGCCACAAAATAGATGCTTGCGAACAGAAATGTTCGTCTGAGGAGGTAACCATAGCAACAGTATGCTGCTCAAGCACTTTTTGTTAGTATCAGTGCTGGACAAAACACTGGCCAAACATGACAAGTACTGTCATAATTTATATATAATATATTTGGGGGTCGGTGAGATGTTTTTTTTTATGCTCTTATGATCTTATACTCACCTAGGCCACAATTATTTGATCAAAAGTACAGTAAAAACAGAAATATTGTGAAATATTATTCAACTTTAACTGTTTTCTATTTTAAAATGTAATTTAGCAATGCAATGGCATTATCATTATTATCAATCATTCTAATATGCTGATTTGCTGCTCAAGAAGCATTTCTTATTATTATTACCACCAGTTTTTATTAACCGTTGTACTTAAAAAAAAAAACGTGATGCATTTATTACAGGTTTATTTGATAAACAGAAAGTTCAAAAGAACATTATAAATGTCTTAATTGCTACTTTTGTCAAATGAATGTGTAAAAAGTATAATGGTATTTATTTATTTTTTAATCTTACTGACTTTTTGAACAGTATATATTGGTGAACAGTGCTTGAGAGTTCAACAGATAGAACCCTGGGGGGAAAAAAATCCCTACAGAAACCCATTGAAACATGTCAACGCCTCTGAAAGCCATTGTATAATTTGCACACTGACAGATACAGATTTTGTGTGGAATGAGAGGGCCATCTCATCACATGCCACTAAAAATAGGCCTACCATTTCCTAAATTACGAGCAACATGATGTCTGACTCAAAATCCAACTGTGAAGTCCCTCTAGACGAGATTGTCTTATGCTCATTTCCTCTTATTTTATCTTTTTGTCCTCTGACACAGCTTGCCCTTAAGAGCATTGGTCACATTACAGCCCATTACTTCTCCATATTCCTGTACCTGCATTCGTCTACCTGCTAGTGAAAATTCTGCTCTTAGAGATCATATTCTCTCTGTACACATTTATGATACTGGCAACAGAATCAGAAGCAAAAGAATGAATGTTTGAGAAATTACTTCTACTGCTCAAAGGTCAGACTCATATTTATAAAGAACAGGAAGGCCCAAAGGAAAGAAATACCATAGAATGATATCTATTTAATATTTCAATTGCTTCTCCTTGAAAGTAATAAGATAAAGTTTTCTACTTGTCAGCTGGTTTTCTCCATAAAAAGACATCTCTAGAATTTCAAAAGAGATGTGCTTAGATTTGCCAAGATTCAAATATCAGATATTTTAATATGACCTCAAACATTTCTCATTAAATTCTTCCATGACCAATCTGGTCTGAGCAATGCTCTCATTTCAATTTACACATCTTTTATCTCTGTAAAGGAACTTCAAGAGAAAAATGATACTCAAAACAATTAAACCTTTCTAAGAACATTAAATTTCCTGAGCTGCGAAAGAGCATCTGAATGTAGTTTTAATAACATAGAAAAGTAGAAAAGTTCACACTTCTATTGCAGGAAAAGCACCGTTAAATGTAATGTAAGTGTGATATTCCATGTCAAGGAGTTTCATTATTACAAGCCAAAGAGTTACTAACTATAGACTTCTACTGCCACCTGGTGGTTAAAATGTTTGCCATTGACTATTGCATAACACTATTGCAAGATTTCTCTAGTATGTCTAGGTTATAATCCTGAATTTCTTATTTAATGACATGTTTTGGGAATAGTAAACAGACTACTACATACAATGCACAATTTGTCTGAGGATAAGTAGTATTCTAGACACCTCCTTTGAATAGCAGTTGGAATACGCACATGCGAAATGTTGGTAAATAACACGATAATGTTGTCTCATGAGAGTATCTCCTAAGCAGAGGCATCAGCCTGTAATTTATTTTATTTTCTGACACTGTGAGTGTCAACTCTGAAGGTTACACCCCACACTCTCATTAATGAAGGATTAGTGCTCTTTTGAAGTCTATGATTCATATCCACGTGGGGGCAACAAGTCCCACAAAATCAAATCTGTTGTTGCCTACATTTCCATAAAATCTGTGTTTGTATTAATTGGAGAGTCTTGGGAGAAGCTCTCAAATATTCAAAGCTAATGGTGGAGCGGTGGTAAAATATATTTCAGGAACCCAAGAGGCACTTATCAGAGAGTGGACTGCAATTTATAAACATGTGTTAGCCTGTCTGTGGTCTCTGCTTTTATAATCTATGCACTGCAGCATTGCATTGCTTAAAGCCTCCATGAAGGGCCTCCTATGCTAGTGTACTCCTGAAACTAAACATTGTTCTCTTCCTGGGTGAAACACTGAAAGTCTCACCTTGAAAGCAGACGAAAAGTCACAATCAGGGGATGAGCAATAAAGTAGTTCCTGATGAAACTTTCTGTTTGATTTTTTTCAATCATCTCAATGAAAGTTGCTTGGTTGGTGCAGTACCCCCAAAAGTACATAGTTTAAAATGGTCCATCGTTGCTCTGAACTATAATTTGAAAGAAAGCAGATGGGGAATTTTTTTTAATAAACGGGAAAGGAAACTGCATTCTTCAAACCATTCATTAGGCCTTTCTCCAAATAACAGACAGAAATTCTAAAACTAAAGGAATTGTTATACAGGAGGTCATGAGGTCATGGCTACTATTGCACATTGCACAGTGCATGAATTAAAAAGTCACCCGATCTATTCTCTAATTGCATGTTATCCATCCTAATGTGAAAGAGTCATTCGTGTATATGTTTCTTTTTTCTTCTTCTTTTTTTAACTCGTAATTTTTATATCAAAATCTCACAACTGGATATTCCGGTAAAAACAACAGATTTCTCTCTGGTGACATCAAAGCGTGTCGGACAAGTCCTGAAAAGTGAAGCCAAA
This sequence comes from Megalobrama amblycephala, assembly GCF_018812025.1. Taxonomy (NCBI): domain Eukaryota; kingdom Metazoa; phylum Chordata; class Actinopteri; order Cypriniformes; family Xenocyprididae; genus Megalobrama; species Megalobrama amblycephala. The sequence continues at coordinate 28,012,531 of NC_063047.1, forward strand.
GTGTCTCGATAGCCCCCAGGTGGTTGGTCCCAGTATAGGTCATAAACCCTGCTCTATCCATGTAATGTAATGGGACGTGAGACAAACTAAACAATTAAATTACACCTCAAATAATATCATTTTATGTAGTTTTTATTACACTGATGTAAGTTCAAGTGTTCGTTTTTTAAAATAGATTTGATTTTAGTTATATATTTGATGCTATAAAAACGGGTGTGACGTCATGATTGACAGCTGTGATTGACAGTTTCTTTGAGTGAAGTAGTCTGAGGCTCCAACAGACTTTTTTCAGGATTTTCATAAGGAGATTGGAGCTTTAACTCTAACTTCTACATTTCCATAACTGTTTATGTCACACCAATATAATGAGTTGTTCTGCAGTAAACTGTACTAAACTATTCTGTGGGAGTGTGGACTGTGTGGGCGGGGCCTTGATAGCATGCGACTACACTTCATGATCACTACTGCGCAGAATCGGCCCCAAGTTCACTACTGCACAGACTCAGTTCCCAAATCAGCACAAGATGTCAGCGCCATATTGGGACAGTCTATGGGTGATGTAAAGTATGGAGGACTTCTCCAATTGACCCTTTTTACACACTGTGATGAATTTCTGCTTATCAACATCACAAAACTAGTAAAATTTTTGGTCCCACTTTATATTAAGTGGCCTTAAATGTGCCCTAGATTATGTTTTTAAAAGATGTAATATAAGTCTAAGGTGTCCCCTGAATGTGTCTGTGAAGTTTCAGCTCAAAATACCCCATAGATTTTTTTAAATTAATTTTTTAACTGCCTATTTTGGGGCATCATTATAAACGCGCCGATTTTATGCTGTGGCCCCTTTAAATCCTGTGCTCTCCGCCCACAGAGCTCGCGCTTGCCTTAAACAGTGCCTTAACAAAGTTTACACAGCTAATATAACCCTCAAAATGGATCTTTACAAAGTGTTCGTCATGCATGCGGCATGCATGCGTCGGATTATGTGAGTATTGTATACTGTTATATTGTTTACTTCTGATTTTGAATGAGTTTGATAGTGCTCCGTGGCTAACGGCTAATGCTACACTGTTGGAGAGATTTATAAAGAATGAAGTTGTTTATGAATTATACAGACTGCAAGTGTTTAAAAATGAAAATAGCGACGGCTCTCTTGTCTCCGTGAATACAGTAATAACCGATGGTAACTTTAACCACATTTAACAGTACATTAGCAACATGCTAATGAAACATTTAGAAAGACAGTTTACAAATATCACTAAAAATATCATGTTATCATGGATCATGTCAGTTATTATTGCTCCATCTGCCATTTTTCGCTATTGTTCTTGCTTGCTTACTTAGTCTGATGATTTGGTTGTGCACATCCAGACGTTAATACTGGCTGCCCTTGTCTAATGCCTTTTATAATGTTGGAAACGTGGGCTGGCATATGCAAATATTGGGGGCGTACACCCCGACGGTTACGTAACAGTCGGTGTTATGTTGAGATTCGCCTGTTCTTCGGAGGTCTTTTAAACAAATGAGATTTATATAAAAAGGAGGAAACAATGGAGTTTGAGATTCACTGTATGTCATTTCCATGTACTGAACTCTTGTTATTCAACTATGCCGAGATAAATTCAATTTTTCATTCGAGGGCACCTTTAACTACTATGTACTTACATTTAAATTAATCATTTGATACAATGCACTTATTGTGTACATACATGTTTTTACATTGTACTTATATTTTTAAAACACCTGCATGTAATTAATTTCTGTAATTACATTTATAATTACACTGTTGACCCATCCCTTACACCTTACCCCTACCCTTAAACCTACCCATACCACCAAAGCTTTCCCTAACCTTAACCGTATTCCACCGCAATAGCAGCAAAAGTGTTTTGCAATTCAATATGAACACAATAAGTACATTGTACTTATTTTTTTGATTAAAGTACATTGTAGTTAAGGCCACTTAATATAAAGTGGGAACAAATTTTTTATAAAAAAATGTAATATACATTTACACTGCTATGCTGTGTGTTATATTTCCTTGGCAGCAAATTACAAAAATCTAATTAACACTGCTGTGAGGGAGTGACAGCAAATTTGACATTCTCTCTTCTGATTGCTGTAATCAATCTCTCGATACTTTTCCCACTTTTGGAAAGTCGTGGAAATATGCTATTATGGATTTTTTTCTTTTGCTATTGGAGCAAATGAGTACAAAAATTATACTTGCTGTCATCACCACTGTAGAAGTTTACCCAACTATGACGATGTGCTTCTGAGACCCTCAGAAATCTGAAAAGGGTCCATCATTTAGTCCTCTTAACCTCTGCCCATTCAAGCCTGCCTTCATTGTTGAGTGCAACACCCACATGGCAAAATCCACTCAACCACCAAAGCACAGAATCAAGTCCCCACACTTTTTTGCTAATCAGTTGCACTCAAATGTACGTCACATTACGGAAGAAAAAAATCTGTAACTTCAGTTTCATTACAAAAATAGCCAATACATGTCCTGATTCTTTTTAGCTGTGTCTTATAACGTGTTCTAGTTTGATATATTACTGCACATCGCACTTGCTCACTGACTTATATTTGTGCTCGGCTTCCTTCCTGTGTACCTCTTACAAGAAAATGTAGCATAATTCATTTCCTCAAGTAGCACTTTAATCACTCAAATCAAGCTGTTCAGGGTGCAGACCACAGTTTTCACCAAAAAAAATAAATAAAATAAAACCTCATCTGGCAACAATATTTTACCACAGCTTGTGATTTCACAATTACCTCACAAAGAGAGTTTACGATCTCATTTGAGTTGCTAATGTACTCCCCCTCTCCTTCCCACCTCTTTTTGTTATCTCAGGGGAAAAAAGAAAAGATTTTGTACACAGGCCAGTTATGATTCCATATTTACAACGTTTAATTTGAATGCCAAGCGAAATGTGGTGAGTCGAACCATATGTAGATTTAATTACACTCCTATCTCTGTGGCTGATTCCCACTCTGCCTTCGCACAGGATTAATAATAAAGATGGTAGACTGGTGATATTCACTTTTGCACATAACAAACAGCCAAATAATTGTAATTTCTGAGCTGCTGTTTCTCTGAGCATGAAAATCATCAGAACATCTAAACCACAAGTGATTATTTAATAAAAGGGCCACAGTGGCTTCCTCAATGGCAACAACACTCATTTCCATTTCTATGGGATGGAAAGGCTTTATTTGCAAACATTTTATGTGATAATCCAATTTTGAGCACAAGTTTGGGATGGAAACATATCTAGGAATGCCTATTAGCAAAACCGTTCACTATCATTGCGAACACTTAAAGGTGCCCAAGAATGCTTTTTCACAAGATGTAATATAAGTCTAAGGTGTCTCCTGAATGTGTCTGTGAAGTTTCAGCTCAAAATACCCCATAGATTTTTTTAAATAAATTTTTTAAACTGCCAATTTTAGGGCATTATTAACTATACCCTGATTTTGGCAGCGCCGCCCCTTTAAATCGCGTGTTCCCTGCCACATGAGCTCTCGACTATATTACAGTGCATTTACAAAGTTCACACAGCTAATATAACCCTCAAATGGATCTTTACAAGATGTCCGTCATGCATGCTGTATGCATGCTTCGAATTATGTGAATTATTCGAAGTATTTATTTTGATGTTTATGTTTGATTCTGTATGAGTTTGAGGCTGTGCTCTGTGGCTAACGGCTAATGCTACACTGTTGGAGAGATTTATAAAGAATGAAGTTGTGTTTATGAATTATACAGACTGCAAGTGTTTAAAAATGAAAATAGCGACGGCTCTTGTCTCCGTAAATACAGTAAGAAACGATGGTAACTTTAACCACATTTAACAGTACATTAGCAACATGCTAATGAAACATTTAGAAAGACAATTTACAAATATCACTAAAAATATCATGCTATCATGGATCATGTCAGTTATTATTGCTCCATCTGCCATTTTTCGCTGTTGTTCTTGCTGGCTTACCTTGTCTGTGCACAGATCCAGACGTTAATACTGCCTTTCCTTGTCTAATGCCTTGAACATGGGCTGGCATATATGCAAATATTGGGGGCGTACATATTAATGATCCCGACTGTGACGTAACAGTCGGTGTTATGTTGAGATCCGCGTGTTTTCTGGAAGTCTTTTCAACAAATGAGATTTATATAAGAAGGAGGAAGCAATGAGGTTTGAAACTCACTGTATGTCATTTCCATGTACTGAACTCTTGTTATTCAACTATGCCAAGATAAATTCAATTTTTGATTCTAGGGCACCTTTTAAAAAAAAAACAACACAAAACATAGAGCTGAAACCTTACTCTCTTAATATTAAATCATATTTGAACAGGATAGCAAACCTTACCTTGGCATTGCTAGCATCATGCTCCTCCAGTTGAGTAATTTACAAGATTTGCAGTGACAATCACTTCTGAATCAACCTTAATCAAGAACGCAACATTAATAGCTCACAGATGATCCCTTGTTGGATCTGAACCTGCAACCTTTCAAGCACAAACAACTATGCCACACCATGCTATTTTATGTATCTTTAGTGTGAATAAAGGGTGACTGAGTCATAACAAACATTGCCTGGAAGCTATTAGATAAAGTAAACAGTTTGGGGTTTCTTTTCTCTAATCCATCCAGTCCACTGAGCTCCACTGGAACATTTCATCTCCACTCACCTGCAGCCATCCTCACATTAGCCACCATCTGAGTTTCGAGGTCATTTGATTTGTGGCCCACTCTGGTGGAGCTAATGTTTTCTAGATGGCCTTATAAAACGCACATTGCTCGTGGCTCCGTTACCGTGGATACTCAAGGCCTCTGATATGTCACTCTCTCCTGCTTTGGCTTCACGGAGCAGCCTGACAAAAAAAACCTTTGGAAATGTCAACATGTTAAAGCTGCACGGTTCCAGACGAGCAAGGCCAGGTGTGTCAAACACCATTAGTTTTAATCCTATTTGCTGTGAATCTTCACTTGGAAGAAAAAGAATGTATATCTGTCTCGGCCCATCAGCTGTGCTTTGTGCAGGTCTCTGTTTTGCAGAAGACTTATTCTGCTGCCAAGAGGCAAAACCGACTTTGAGTTGTTGAGCTCTGAGGAGTTAAGCTGGCTTCAAAATGGGTAAAGGCACTTTTCTCAAAGGCTATTTCTCGCTTCAAAAAATGCCTCCTGTAGCTTTGGTGCATGCATAACAAAAATCTTTTCTGTCATTGTGAAGGTTCGAACAAGAGAAGTAAACCTCCTTGACCTCCGTCTCATTTTCACTGGATCTATTTTACTGCAAACAAAATGTTCTTTTTCTTTTCAACAGTTTATTCCACTGTTTTGTATGTATAAGCTTGTTTCCACCACTGAATAAAAAATAAAAAAGGAAAATGCGACTTTTTACCTCACAATTCTGACCTTTTTTTCTCACAATTGCTTGTTTACATCACAATTCAGACTTTTTTTCTCACAATTGCGATATAAACTCTCAATTGCGAGTTATAAAATCAGAATTGAGTGATAAAAAAAAAATGCAATAAAGTCAGAATTGTGAGTTAATATCTTAGAAAAAAGGCAGTCTTTTTCCCCCTCAGAATTGACCCTTCGCAAAGACCCTTAGTTACTATCCGACAAGCCATGGCGCTGTCACGCCACACGCAGTGAAAAATACATCGCGGAGCAAAGAGGACACTGACAACACGTCCACAGACAAGACAGAGCAGGTTACTTTTGATATGAAACAAAGTCCCATGTTTCAAGTTGTGTAATTTGTTAAGAAATTTGAACAATAAAAACCATTTTGTAGCTCTTTAATGTGTCGTGACAGATCTCTTCCTACTAGTTAATTTATAGCATCAAATAAACATGAATGAACATGAGAAGGAATGTTGTTTCAAACTCTGAAAGACGAAAATACACACCATTTTTCAAGTTCAAGTCCACCGAGGTTAATGTAACTCCTGACTGCTTTGTCGGACAAAATGGCGGATTCTGCGTTATAATTGGTTAGATCGCTTGTCAATCAAACTCCCGGCGAAGGGTCAATTAGACTTTATAACTAGCAATTGGAGTTTAGCCTATATCTCACTATACTAAGAAAAGAAGTCAATTGTGAGAAAAAAAAATAGAATTGTGAATGTAAACTCGCAATTGTGAGAAAAAAAGTAAGAAATGTAAGATAAAAAAACTTTATTCCTTAGTGGAAACAAGCTTCCATAGTTTTGGCAACCTCAACTGAAAATATCTCTCTAAAAAAGAACAAACACTGACTGCAGTGCATGTTTTTGCTAGTTTATGAATAAACAGGATTTCTCTTATCAACATCCTCTTTGACTGCTCTCACAGCGGTCAACAGACGTGCTACGCCACTTCCTCCCTTAACTACAATAGAGAGATTACCGCAACGGTTTCATTTCTCCTTCCTCAGGGGAGGTTGGTTTTCTCTGAGGATAAGTCCCTATGGGGCCCAGCAGCCACAACATAGCTGCTAAAACATCAACCGAGAGACAGCAATGTTTGTACATCCAGAGATGAGATATCCTTTTGATTATACCGTTACCTATTTTGTGCAACATTTTGAACAGCAAATGCTAGAGCGACTGCAGTCAGGTAGAAAGGAAAAAAATGTGTTCAGTTTTAATTGCTTAGATCAGACCTCAAAAAAAAAAGGTCCAAGATGTTGGTTTTTTTTTGTTTGTTTTTTTCTGGTTCAGCCACTTCCCTGAAGACACAACCTCAAACTGGACAGATGTTTAGCTAAAAATCATACAGAGGTGAATGTGATGTTGTGGTTTGCACCCTCCCTTTGAGCGTTCACCGCAGGAGTGCTTCCTCTTACATCTGTGATCTACACTAGCTGACTGCATAGCTAACAACTTCTCTAATTGCCCATATCGAGAATAATCTTTCCCCCTTGTAGTGTGAGCACCAGATGGTTGTTTGAAGATCCAGCCTACCAGATCCAGAGAATGGAGATAAGACCTTTGGACCACAGACATAGATTGAGGCACATGGAGCTTATTGGTATTAAAAAAAATATATGTTTTGGTGGAGTTTACAGTAGTGGGTGGGTGGCTCAAAGGTCACAGGTTTGATCCTGGGTACAGGTGACTCATGGAATGGAGCACTGCTGTAACACCCATTACCATTTTTAGCCTGACCCAAGCACTTAACCCTAGGTTGCTACACAGGGAGTGTAACAGCAATTATTGTTAAGTGAGTCCTGCAATATAAGAGAATGAACAAGCATCTGCTAGATCAGGGGTGGCTAACCCTGGTCCTGGAGAGCCTCAGTCCTGCAGAGTTTAGCTCCAACCTGCCTATAGCTTTCTAGCAACCTTTCAAGCCTTGATTAGCTTGTTCAGGTGTGTTTGATTAGGGTTGGAGCTGAACTCTGCAGGACTGTGGCTCTCCAGGACCAGGGTTAGCCACCCCTGTGCTAGATGCAAGCAAAGTAGCCAAGTATGCTCGAGCACAGTGGTTCTCAACTCCAGTCCTCAGGACCCACTGCTCTGCACATTTTGTAAGTCTCCCTTATTTAATGCACCTGACTCAGATCATCGGCTCTCAAGGAGAGAGCTCCATGAACTGAACTGAGTGTGTCAGATAAGAGAGACATACAAAGCGTGCAGAGCAGTGGGTCCCGAGGACTGGAGTTGAGAACCACTGCTCAAGCATATATTCCTTAAGGAAATAGTTAATCCAAAATGTAAATGCTGTCATTTACTCACCCTCATGTTGTTCCACATCCATTTGACCTTCTTTATTCCTTGGAACACAAAAATTTTCTGAATCTACAGGCTTCTCTTTTCCATACAATGAAAGTGACAGCTTGCAGGAGCCATCAAGCTCTAAAAAGAACAAAAGAGACCCTTAAAAGTAGTCCATATGGATCATACACCATATGATAACTAAAGTAGCATGTTCAGATAATCAACCAAATTAGCATGGGAGGAGCACATTCAGTAGTATATTTCAAATTAGTGCTATACCATTGAACCATCTGTTCATCCCTAAGAATGGCCCTGATTAAAAGTCTCAAAGAGTTGTAAACAGATGCAGACCTCCACTTTTCTAAGGCTGTTTTACACAGTTGTAGATCTCTTATGGAGAGCTTGGAGTGTCAAGCAGCTTTACAGGCAGTTTTCAATTGAGGGCAATAAGATTTATACTGTTGTAGATCTCTGTCTCTCTCTACTTTTCCAGTCATGCTGTGAATCACTGTAATAGATGCTTAGATGAAAAGCCAGGGACAGAAAACAAAACATGAGGGAAATGGTTATTATTATTAGCTTAAAGCTGACATCAGCCATTTTCCTTCAGAAACAGATTCCAATAAAAAACAACATACAATCTATATATGGAATGATTACACACTCACCTTGCGGCAGGGTAAATCAAATGTGAAATAGCATATTTTTCTGCAAGTTAAACAAATACTGATTGAAATGCAACGCTTGGGATTGTATGGCCTCGCAAACTAATTTAAACTATGCAGTCATACTGTTGGCAGCATTGTCAGAATTCTGATGTACGTATCTGCAACTTTCAGTGCTGAACACATAATTGTTTATGCAAGCAATACACAACACTTTTCTTCATATTGCAATGGGAGTGCTGATTGCTACAGTCAAAAGTATTTGTTAGATGTTGAATGTTTCATAAACAAGCCAAAATTATCATATTCATGACAAAAAGTCATGGCAATTACAGAGGCACAGGAGGGGGTACTTCTGTTGCTTTCAAGTTTAGAAATTCATTATGCATTCTATTTAAATGTGTGCATAGGCTACCTCACATTCCATAATTAATTTAATCATAAGTATAGCTTTTGGAGGTACTGTTTGATAGAGTCAACAAAGTAATATCGTGTAACATTAACGCATAGGCCTAGACCGAGAAGTATCGTTCACACAAGCACTAACTCTTTATCAAAATGATCTTTCAAAGAAGTAGCCTACTGTGGTACCGTGGTACAGCAATGGTCTCAGATGGCACCATGGTACTTAGATATAAAAGTACACACAACTGAATGATACCACGGTATTTACATACTATAGTCAAGCCTTTGTCTGGCTATCACCAGAACAAGCTCAATTTAAAATTGAACATTGGTCTGGGGAGTTTGCTATGTATTTCCTACTGCACAAGAGGCGTGATCAACGAGCATTATTCATTATTCCTTCAATCAATCAGATCAACGATCCGGGTGATGTACTTTGCAGAGCGACGTGAAAACTCCAGACAGGTTTAGTTTGTAGCATTGATCAGCGGTTTGCAGAAGCAGCAATGGCATCGAGCGATTTTTGCAGGTTGTGCAAAAAACATGAAAGTGAGTGGTATTTACACCCAGTCGAGCGATTTGTTTACTAAACTAAAGAAGTCATTTAGCATCGTTGAGAGGTTAAAAGGAATTGGATTGACTGTCGTGCGAGAGATGTCATCGTGTTATACCCGCCCAGAGCCATAGAGAGACCTCTGTACCCGCCAATAGCGAGCAAGGTGGATAAGCCAGTCTGTGATTGGTTCCCGCAAAAGTGTAACAGATGCAGCAGAAATGAATGTACGGGTTTCCAGACTGAGTTGCCGGGCGAAATCAAATCGCCGGCAGATCAGGCTGGGTTTACCCAGTCTAGTCAAGCCTATTATAGTAAGGTTGATTGGGACACTTTTTCCTAAGTCATCTCAATGGCTCATCTCTATCACTCGGAATTCACTCTATGACTCAAACATGGTAATGCCATGGGGTTTGTGGTGCTTTCGAATTGTTAGTGTTTTTTTGATCCTCTTTTGATCATAAAATTATTTTACCTGCAGTCAGTCGCTCACAAGTTCCATGCTCAGATGTTGAATTTCATAAAGACCAACGATAGGATGCAGTTTCCGTGTTTGTTCTTTCAACGGCTTGTATATCTAGGCCTACTTCATCCATAACAAATTATGTTTTCTGAGTTTTAAAGCATGTCAACTGTATGTGTTAGAAACCGCTTCAACAGATAAAGCGCATGAGACGTATGATTCAGACTGAATTGCGAACCGATTCAGACCGTTTTGTCCAACTGCAGTGAAATCCGGTGGGTGCTCGGGCTCCTAACTCTCCATTCGTTTTAACCAATAAAAAGTCGTTATAGAACCTCTGACTGCAGCGCACACAGCTTTCTTCTCGTCATTATAGTTAATTTGATGCAGTTTCCGTGGCGTTATTTGCTCTCGCTCAGATATTGCGTGCGCGGCTGTGCGCGCTCAAACTTTGTTATGTAAATCTAACATGCTTTTTCTCAGAATTGTCTTCTCTCCTGGATTTAATGTTGTTAGAAGCTATCATCAAACTTACATAACTGACTGTTAAAACAACACCTATAAATTGTAAAGAAATTAAGTATCTTTTTATATAACTCCATGTACAAATGATATCATTTTCAAACTTAGCCTACTTTAGTCAGCCAGCTATCTAGATATTTTTATTATCTATTTAATATATATTTTTAAAGTTATATATTAAAAGTTAATTGCCTATTGTAGCCTAAATGCTTATTGAATTATTATATTTAACGAACCACTACTGATCATCAAATAGTACAATATCAGCATGAGTGTAATCAAAATGGTTATGAGTCTGGATAATCTGTATTTGTTTTAGAATAGAAATAACGGTTTTTCCACGGTTCAAAAAGCAAATTACACAAACAAACAAAACAATATGTAGGGATAATTTACTTTAGGTTCTGATAAAATGTTTTATTGTTTAAAATTCATTTATAAATGGTTTATGGTCTGGTCTATGTATCCCTGCCTCTGCTGAATTATTTTTTTATCCCTGGTGGGATATTGCCAAGTAAAACGCTGCGTTTATATAGAACTGTCTCTTTACGACCACAACAAACGGGACACTTTTCAGAGGCGCATTCCGACTTCACCTCAGCGACAGGCGCAAGTCAAACGAGCGCAGAAAAGGTGCAGGTGACTACGAGGGAGCTTCAGTTAAACAGCAGTGAACTGCGGTCAGATGAGATGATGTCAGGCTATGTCGGTAAAACTCAGAAAAAATAACACGACTGTCCAATCAGTCATTATACTGTGCTCGTAGCGCGCACTCAAGAATTGCATGCGCAAATGCGCCGGCGCGCGCTGCATAATTACTTTATTATAGCTAAAATAAAGCGCAATAGATACTACGAGCAATGACCATCGTTTGAAAATGAAATAGCCAAACATGCGATTAAAGCTGCCTCAAAACTGTGCATGCATGCATGTAGGCCTATTTGTTGACATGGTTTTAAAGCTATTGCTATCCAATTGGTCTTAACGTCTTAAAAATGCACATATGTACACCAGGGAAATCTAAATTTTCTCGGGGGACCATGCCCCCGTACCCCCCTAGCAAACTACATTTTATGACCTCGGTAATTATGAAACCCTGCGTACATGTTCTATAGACCACTTTGGAGCAGACGTCACAATGACGTCACTTGCAGCTGCGCGCGCATAGTGGTTGCAGAAAAATAGCGGTAGCAATTGGAGGAAAATAAGAGAATAAGAGAAAAATGTTTTGTTGTGCCTCTGGATGTTGGAATCGGAAATCAAAAAATATAGTCTTAATTTTTAAAGAAAACCATCGTTGAAAACGTCCTTTGAAGCTAAACGGAGACCTTTCACAGACTGGACTGATGACACCTGCAAGGATTAGTCTACTATTAAAGCAGGAATTTGATGTAAACAGTAAGTCTACATAATATTCACATATGCAGTTCAGAGGACATACATACATAGCAGTTACAGCATTGAAATAATATTTAAACCTATAACATTTCACATAGATAACTTTTAAACAGTCTATACAATTTTAATTTCACAATTCTGACTTTTTTCTTGCATTTGCGTGTTTATTACTCCCAGTTCGGACTTTATTCCTCGCAATTGTGAGTTTATTTCACAATTCTGAGGGGAAAAAAGTCAGAATTGCGGGATAAATTGCAATTCAGAAAAGACAGAATAACGAGTATATCTCACAATTGTTTTTCTTTGTAAGAAATGTGAGATATAAACTCAGATTTGCGAGAAATAAAAGTCAGAATTGTGAGATATAAACTCGAAATTAACTTTTTATTCTTTTAATTCATGACAAACAAAAACAAAACAAAGTTGTACGCGTCAAGAGACTTATACGCTTTTAGCTTCTCCTGAGTATACACTTGAGGTGGCAATCAGGTAAATATATATCTCTGGCCACTGGATGCTTGGCCATTTCGTTTCATCATTTAACCACTGACAAGGTGCTATGGCAAACGGATCCGTAAGCTGTATCCCACTCGGTAATGTTAATTTTTTTGAAATAACAGTGCTTATCGCTGGGTGAAGCTGCTGTGATATGCCGACAACATTTAAAAAAAAATAACAAATCAAAATATTCTATAATGTTTCTAAATCTTAACTACTTTGAACCGCTTCGTCGTAACTCTCTAGTCGTACTGGTTATCACTCCCGGGTTTTCTGCAACCACGATGCGCGCGCATCCCGAATGTTTACAAACAGTAAATAGGCCTATAAATTCTGCCTAATGAAATCTGAGGTAAACGTGTATTTCTACAAATGTGCGCACTTTGAGAGTAAAAGTTATGTATGCACTGTGATCAAAAATAAATGGGACCAAACGCGATTGAATGTAAAGGTTTGTGTCTCATACCGATTGATTTTGCATTTCACTGACACGAACACTGTCAAATACATTATTAGGGGAGTATCATTCATATAAAATGAATAGGAGGAATAAATAATGCTCAATTTGTCAGGCTTTGACGGTTTGTTTCACATAATAAATACCAAAGACTATAGAATAACACAAGACGTGTCACTCGTATTGTTTTGAATGGGATAAAGTGTAACGCGCAATATGGCAGAATAAGTCCCGCCTTCTAAATAAGAGCCAATCGCCGACTGGTAAAGTCTTCGCGTCACTTCAGCGGCCGTTAGAATCACCGGTTTCTATAGAAACAGTCAGACGCGCGCCTCCGTAGAGACGCGCATTTAGGTCTGCGCATGCGCATTAGCTTGATCCAGCCTATAAAAATATATATATTTTTCATGATTCGAGCGTTTAGAAACTAAATTTATGAGCTGGTTGTTGTTAGATTTCATTGTTGATTTCAAATATGAAATTTAATCGTAAGGTTGGCGAATAGTTTTGGAGAATTTGACGTTTCCCCATTCAAAGTGATTGCATGATGCCCAGGATGCCCGAGAGGCGTTTCAAAGATGGCCGCCGAGTGAAATGACTTGTCTTAAAGGGACTTTGTAAATACATAAGCTAGACGTAGGCCTATATAATAAATACATAGACGCCCTATTAGCCGCTGGATCGCACGTCAACGTCGCCGCCATATTGTGCGGGGCAACTTGCCGTAACTCTCATAAGTGAACTGAAGAATGCCTGACTATTTTGAGGTTTTACAAACCGTCGCACAATCCATACCACATATCGGGGAATTACCTATCACATGTAAGTCTGAACAGTTGTTTCTGGTTGTATTTGGTCATTATATCATTATTTTGACAGCTAGTTGACCACCAAAGTAAGACGATTAAAAGCTAACGACAACGCTAGTTATGTATGAAAACTGAGACTTATAAGAAATAATATAAAGTTTACATGATTCTTATAAAGTCTGAGATTATATTATAGTTTATATCATTAACTAATCAAAATCGCAAGTGAGTCTTCCGTGCAGTGAACCCAGAGGACTTTGACAGGACAGCTCAGGCTGTCAGAATTACAGACGGACCTAAACCGACTCATCTCCGAAGAAAAATGATTTGATTGCCTGTCATCTAATCGTGGCCTAGTAACCACCCAGAATTCGCAAGCAACCACACAAGCTTCTTGAATGCCAAAAAAAAAAAAAAAAAAAAAAGCTTCTTGAATGCGCATGCTCATTATAAGGGCCAGAAAGGTCCATTATTTTAATATTATAGCATTTTTACCATATATCTATACATAAACGTAGCAAAAAAAGTGATTGTTTATATTTGTATGAGCACTTAAGTACATAGAAAGAGGGTTAATTATTGGAATTATTCATATGTTATTTATTTATTTTATGTTGTTATTATAATTATTTTTCAATATATTTATTATTGATAATAATACTTTATTTATTTTTGTCTTTACATAATATTATTTGATACTCTAATGGATTCTGCTTGAAAAACAGATTTTTATTTTTGTCATTTTTGAACTGAACGTTTGAATGTGTGTCTTTCATAATAAAGCAAAACAGCAGATGGCAGCAAATACTAACACTTCTATCTCAAACACTCCCTGGCCTTGCATGTCTTCAAATTGTATCCCAGGATAAGACTCCTTTTTTTTCCTTTAAGACTTTTTTTTAGTTTTAATTACTTTTCAGAGAAATAATAGATTCATCCAATAAGGTTAACATAAGCCGATTTTTGTTATTCTTATTCTTTATTCTACTGTTGATGGAGCCTCTTTTGAACTTCGCCTGATGAGATGACTTTCCTTCAAGAAAATCTCATCAAAGCAGAGACCCCCACCCTCATACAAGCTGTGAAATATGCTTGAAGATGAGTGAGTCTGCATATGTGTGTGTAAGATTAATCTCTTCTTTAGCGTCTTCTTGACTCATCTCCCTGCCTTTCTGCTGTGAGATGCACTGATTCACCCTGGATCAGATTACATGAAGCCATACGATTTCTCTAATAATTGAGAAGTAACCGATGGTCCTATTGGAAACAACCTGGGGTTCATTGAATTTCCTGGGCATTATAGAAAATCAGATATCAGTTGATCTTTTGGCCGACCTGGTGAATATTACACTCATGCCAGAATTAATACAATACATCCACCAGCCTGAGTTCACGCTCACCTTTATAGAAAAAAGGTGTGAATTTTACATTTGAAATCATATTATTACACGTGTGCACATGTGGGATGCTGGGAGCATGTTATATTTATGCATTTTTGTTTTAGACGTGATCACATACAATAGCTTTTGAGGCTTGTAATTTCAGGTCACTCTTTCTTGTCATTATACAGATGCAAAGAATAATATTAAAGAGGTCAGGAATTGAGAAATTCAATTTTCCTTGAACTTTTCCATAAAGTTAAAAATGACCTTGTTTCTTTTCCTCCAGAAAAGTATGGATCTATTTTTCACCTCTGCATCACCTTTACTTCAGCATCAGTAAAGAGTGGCATTCACTTGAGCCCTGTCTCAGACAGGGTTGACAAGACCCCCAATGGGTGACTGACTGAATGAGTCAGCTCAGTTCCTATCAGGAGAAAGACACTGTCTGCATTTGCTGTCAGCATCCTTGCGGGAATGTATATGCCAGGATGTCAAAGCTTCTCTTTCTGGGTGCAGAACATATGTGTGACTTTCCTTGTGACTTCCATGTCTCAGTGTGTCAAGACTGTGTCATCATATGTTATTTTTATGTGTCTGTGCACAATGTATGCACATGTTACTTCCTGCATTGACATGGTGCATTGCAGTTTATGTGCAAATGGATATTGACATTATGTAATGTGTATTTGATTTTCTGTATATCCATGTGCATATATGAAACATCTGAAGGTGAATGTTAGTGAACAATGCACTGAGGTATTGTTAATCTCTATAAATGGGTTAATGCTACATTAATGCCATGCTTGTCATGTATTGATTTTCAGGATATTAATGGTGGAACAACATTAATTAAGCATTCCCACAAGGTATGAATTAAAAGGTCTCGAAGGCGGCCCACAGTACTCCAGACATGCTTCATGATGACAGGCGATTTGATGGATGCAGTCTAGGAAATTGACCTAAAGAGGACAATTAAGAAGGTAGGAGATCCTCTAAAATACTGTAGCTATACTATCAAACGCCTTTGCATGCAGCAGCCTCATAATAATCTGTAATGAGCAATCTTTTGGTTGACTGTTTATTTTTAAAATGTAAATACAAAGTTCTGGCATTAAACTCTAGATAGCTCAGACTAATAGGTCCTTTAACACACCTGCTAATTATCACATCATTATCTATAGGTCACAGATGATTGGTTCTTGCTGTATTAGTAGCCAATGTATGAGCTGCGTGCTTAATCTTTAAATACATGAGTTAGCATTGCTTAGTAGCGCAGCGTGCTTCAGAAACCCTCCACCTTCCCCAGCTCCACCTGTATAGATCTGCTACGGTTATTCATGTACGCTATATTGTACAGCAGCAGCATGTCTTACTTGCTCACAGCAGCGGGTCATGTATGTATTGGCAGTAGCAAGTCCTGTACTTGCTCTGCAGCAGCAGCAGCAATAATCAACAGCAGCAGCAGCAATTAAGCAGCAGCAGCGTAGCAGATCTATTCCGCCAAGACCAAATATATCTACATTGGCATATCCATTACCATACCAAACACTCCGAGAGTTGTCATGACAGAACTACATATTTAAGATTGGGGTGAGCTAATTTTATAATTTACACTACTGTTCAAAAGTTTGGGGTCAATACGATTTTTTAAAGAAAATACTTAATGAATATAATAAATAGAACCTTTTCACAGGTTGTGATGATGCGTTTTATGACAAAGCAAAAAATTTTATCAAAAAATGGCATCTTTCTATCTTCTGACTGTTATCAGTTGCTCTCTATTTTTTTCCTCTATTTGAAAGTTGTGAAAACACTTTTTTGGAGTTTTTCTTTTGTTATTTGCGCAAATGGAAACACAAAAAATATATTTAATGAAGACTGATGATTCACAGCTATAATAGTTTACCCAACTATAATGACTTCTGCTTCTGAGAAACACGGAAATGTGAAAAGGGTCTATTAATAATAATTAATTAAAAGTGACAGTAAAGACATTGCTCCAAAATTAAAGGTGCAGTATGTAATATTGACAGCTAGTGGTTGAAATGGGTACTGCTGCCAAAATTCAAAATATCGGAGAGGGTTATTTCTCCCAAAAACACAATACGCTGTGTTTTCTGTCAAATGGCAACCCGGGGGGTGTTGAAATACTATTTGGTAAAATGGCAGTGGGCGAGATCACACACACAGACCAAAACAGAAACAGACATTCTGACACGGAACGCACATTTCAAAGTAGAATAACTGGCTGTAGCATTGCTTTTTGGAGTAACAAGTATGTGAACTTAGTTCCTAAATCTCTGTAAACATATTATGGTATTTGTGCTTTAGTACCGTCAGTTACATACAACATTTTCTATTTAATAAATAATCCTAAAAAAAAGTTTCCACAAAAACTTAAAGGGATAGTTCACGCAAAAATGAAAATTTGATGTTTATCTGCTAACCCCCAGGGCATCCAAGATGTAGGTGACTTCAGTAGAACACAAATGATGATTTTTAACTTCAACCGTTTCCATCTGTCAGTCGTATAATGCATGTCAATGGGAATTCTATCTATAAAAGTAAAAAAACCATGCAAAATTAAACCCTGCGGCTCGTGACAACACATTGATGTCTTAAGACACGAAACGATCGGTTTGTGCGAGAAACCGAACAGTATTTATATCATTTTTTACCTCTAAAATACCACTATGTCCAACCTGCGCATTCGGTTCGTGAGGTCTGAACGCGCTCTGACAACGGAAGTGATCTCTCGCACTCATTGAAGCAAAGCGCGAGACATCACTTCCATCATCAGAGCGCGTTTTCTGACCTCACCAACCGGATGCGCAGGGCAGTTGGGCAGGCTTATTATTGTAGCTTATACTGACTGTGCAATTCAATTTGTAGGCATTTTGTGTACTGATGGTGAAAGATAACGGTAAACCTTGCCAGTAAACACTACTTATTAGCTGGTTTATGAAGAGAAAGACTTGTGCAGCCAGACTACATTTTCCATTATTTCTGTGGCAGCACAAAAATGATATAACAGACAAATAAAACATCAATTATACACTTATATGTGCATCACTTGCTTTTATTTTGTTGTACTAGAGCTAAAAAGCTTTCTTTCTTTTCTGGGAGTGAAAAAGAGAGAAAGAAATATGAATATGTCCAGAGAGTAAATTTTGCAGTATTTGATTTTTTTTCAAACTCATAAGAAGGAACCAGGAGAATTTGAGCTAATTTATTCAGGCACCACCATAATGGCATGAGTGTGCAGAAGTCTTCACCTACTTTCTAAAATAATGCAAATCTGCCCTAAATCACTCTAATTGGATCCAATGAAAGCATAATTCTTTACACAGAATATACATAAAATAGTCTAGATGTGCAAATCAGTGGAATATTTCATTTTTGTCAAATTAATCCAGCTACAAAGATTAGTGCTGCTTTGTTGTTCCTGTCAACATTTCCATAAGACTCTAAAACAAAGTTAATTTTACTTCAAAATCTGATTCAGAGTCTTAAGACAGATTCAAAGAAATCGAAGGCTTTGAGTGAAACATTACATGCTGATCCTGTTGTTGATTTGGATTTAAATAGATGTAATATTATCTGCTTAGAAGTAGAGATCACAGTGCTGTTTTGAGACATAGGAGGTCTCATAACCTTTTGCAACCTTGTTCGATCATACATAGGACCGTGGACCTGGCAGTCACACTGAAGAACGCTGCTTAATGGTGTGTGAATCCATATAGGGCAGGTGCTGACACAAGTCATCTTGAAACATTGACCCTCAGGTAACGAAAATCCCCATGAGTGCTGGGTTGATGCATGTTCCCTTAACATTGGCATCTGTAATATCTAACTTGTAATATACTGAATAGACCGAACACATAAGGCACATATTTCACAAGGAACAGCACTGTGTATTTCCAACCTTTTTTTTTTTGGCTGTATGATGATTGAATCCAGATGAGGTTGGAGTTAAAATCACAGTCACCGTGGTTACAGAACGACTCTGACCCTCCTCTCTCCTGACAGGGACTGTAATGATATGCTGATGCATTCTGGGTAATAGGAAGAGGGCCCTGTTAGAGAAGAAGGTGGTGCACCCTTGAGATTGAAAATCAGATTCCATCCTGAACCCTTAAACAAATTGATTCCTTAACCTGGCTCACTTGTGAGATATGTCGTATTGAATAATAAAAGATCAGTATTGCAGACTGACATTTTGGATGGAGGAAACCTTCTACTAAAAGGCATTGATGTTTTGCCAGAGTTACAATTACAATCTTTCGTACTGTAGCAGCAAAACACCAAGGATTTATGCACAAGTAAGATATGAACGCTGTAGATTTTACTGTATATACTGTAATATGTGGTCATAATTGTGTTGTTAAAAAGACCTGCAGACCCGAATGATACCTCAGACCGTGGTTTGTTGAGTAGAGTTCTGCTATGTTACGTTTTTAAGTGTTTGCATTTATGGCCCCACATATTACAGTATAAGGGTGAGAATATCATAGAAATGTGGGGGTAGTATTGTATGAAGCTGTCACGGTTTTATCAAATTGAACTTCTGGATTTGGGTGTCTGTACAGTTTCAAAAGTACATATAGGAAACTGGGTTCTAGTTCTTGAATACTACAGAGGTTGAGTCTTGATTCTTGTCAGTATTGCAGTAGAGAACATTACTTTCAAAGTGCTGAGGCTTTCCTTTTGCTTTTCCCTGTACACCTGGCCCAGTTTCATCTACGGATTACAGACAAATTAAAGCTCACTCTTACATTGCACACAAACATGGGCGAAATGCCACATAATAAATTACCATCTCAATTAAAAATGGTGGTGTAGCTTATTTTAAACCGCAAAATGAGAGGTAACTGGTTAGTGGAATGGAGAAATAAGTGAAGCTATACAACTACAAAAATAACTGATGAGTATGTTACGCTTTGGTGTACTTTTTTTTTTTTTTTTTTTTTTTTTTTTTAATCATGGAAACTATTAGTTATGATAAACTGGGTATATTAGTCTGCTATAGCTCAGAAATTCTTCACTTAAAATTCTGACTTAGTTTCCCCCCAAATTACAGAGTTGAAATTGTTCCAGCTCCTTCATCCCTGTTACCTGAATTATTGTAAGATAGTAAAATGATAAATCAAGTTGTTTTTGTTTAATTTATGGGAAATATACGTTTATAAATAACTACAAACCAATATTTGGTCCAAAATTCTCTAGCCCATTTGAATGTAGGCTAATTTTCAACCCTGTAACTTGTTAGCAGAATAGATTTTTTATGTTAGTCTGACTTAGTTTTTCCCCAAATTACAGTGTTGAAATTTGTCCAGCTCCTTCAACCCTGTTACCTGAATTATTGTAAGATAAAATGATATATCAAGTTGTTTTTGTTTAATTTATGGGATTTATAAATAATTACAAACCAATATTTGGTCCAAAAAATATTCATTTTCAACCCTGTAACTTGTTAGCAGAATAGTTTGCCTATTATTACGGATATAAATTGTACGTCACAAATTTTGTTGCTGAAAAAATGGCAAACCTCATTAAAAAAAAAAAAGAAATACCACCAGTGTTTAGTTTGACTTTCTGTGGTTGACAATCAACATTTTCTGATGAGATTTCATGAAATTTTGATTACAAAGAAATATTATTACTTAAAGGGTTAGTTTACCCCAAATTAAACTTCTGTCATTAAGTATTCACCCTTGTGTCGTTCCAAACCTGTAAGAAATTTGTTCATCTTTGTGACACAAATTAAGATATTTTTGATGAAATCCGAGGATTTCTGAACAACACATAGGCAGCAATGTCATTGCACCTTTTGAGGTTCATAAAGGTAGTAAAGACATCGTTAAAATAGTCCATGTGACTACAGTGGTTCAACCTTAATGTTATGAAGAGACGAGAATATTTTTTGTGCGCAAAAAAACAAAACAAAAATTACAAAAATTACTTTATTCAACAATTTCTTCTCTTCCCTGTCAGTCTCCTACGCAGTTGATGTAGTGAACACAGTGCAGCACTTCCGGGTTCTACGTCCGAACGCTGGCTCAGTATTGGCTGACACCGTTCACGTGAACACCACGACACATGCGTGTGATGTTGACGCAGGAGCTGGCCAATAATGAGTCAGCATTCTGATGTAGAACACGGAAGCACTGCACTGTGTTCACTACTAATCACAAAAATTAAATTTTTGGGTGAACTACCCCATTAATTTCATGTTTCTGGCCCTATTTTGAACTCCATTCAAGGGAAGTGCCGATTCTATTTAAATTCTGGGAAAGATCCTGTTAAAGTAAGACATTAAAAGCAAAGAGCTGCCAGGACACATATGTCTCTGACATTAGCAGTGTCATCGAGACATATCTGCCACCTTAGATTTGGACATGTCAAGATGACATGAGTATTCCATGAAGAAATGTGATGATTACCGATAGCTGTCTCAGTGTGCCTGGCATGCGGATGGAATCAGGGATGTCACACATGCACCATGTCTTGCCAACTCACATCACATGTCCCCATTTAGTGGTGTCAACTGCACAGCATATGTGACATCAGGCTTTGGACAGTAGTTTCAAAATGTCAGTAAGATGCCTGTTTGATTAAGTTAATATTCATTCAGCATGCAAAAGGAATGGTCCATATCAATAGAGCTGGATTGAATCTGGACCATTCCTTTTGCTGAATATATATATAGTGCATTACACTGTGTCTGTATAAAGTTATATACAGTCCTTCAATATGCACAATTATACTAGTTAGTGATGTAACAGTACTTGCAAACTATGTTGTACTTGGAGTAAACTCTGCTCGCAAGAATTAATCTGTAATGCAAAGATAATGCAGATGCGTCTAGCTATGCACTCTCAGTGTCACACACACAAGTATGTGTTACTTCAAAAGGCTCTATAATGAGTGTTAATGTTAAAAGTTTTCCTGTACTATCAGTTTTCTCTTTCAGGCCAACTCCTCAACAGATAATTTGCACTGCTTGTTTGCAATACATTAGCCAAGCATTCATATCTGCTTATGCATTATTTTCAGCATTCATTAATGAATAAGACCTTCATCAAATGAAAAGGTATCATGTAAGTCTTTTTCACAGTCTTTTGATCAATTTAATGTGTCCTTGCTAAATAATGCCGCAAATGCCATTAGTAGAGCTTAATTTGTATTGAAACTTGAATATTCTTTTAAAGATGGAGAAAGAATATCAGATATATACTGAATAAGCTTTGTCACAAAGAATTTTATAAGAAATGTTAGCAAAACACAATGGACGGTAATATATTTGACCAAAGATACATTGTCACAGAATGAAGGGAGGATGCAGATGCAAGTTAAATCTCTTTAATAGAGCTTCACACCGAAGGTAGTCAGATTCAACATACACACAAAAACATATAACAGTCAGCAAGAGAGTGGTAACACAGGGACGTCAATGGGCGGTGAAGATCCGTGATGAGTGGTGACCGAAGAGCTGTGTCCGTGAAGTAATCCGTGAGTGAAGTCCAGAGAGTAATCCAATGAGAACACGAAAACCAGGAAGCAACGAGTCGAAGTCCAGTCCAGGGAAACACACAACAAGCAACACGGGAAACAACACACGGACACCGCACAGCGATCTGACAAACGAGACGAAAGACAAGGCGTTAAATAGGCAGATGGTATGTGCTCACAGCTGCCGCTGATCAGCAATCAGCGGCGACGCCCACACAACACAATCAGGTGACACACCCACACATCACACAGACACCAGAATGAGACAGCGGATTCATGAACCGTGACAGTACCCCCTCCCCTAGGAACGCCTCACGGCGTTCCCAGAACTCCTTACCTGTCGATTGTAATCATCGATAAGGGAGTGATCCAGAATGTCCCTAGCAGGAACCCAACTTCTCTCCTCCGGACCGTAACCTTCCCAGTCCACCAAGTACTGGAATCCGCGCCCCCTAGGTCGGTTCCCCGTCTACGAGCCGCGGCGGTGGGGGAACCGGAGAGGGCGGATTAAGATGTGAATGAAAAACAGGTTTAATTTTGGAGACATGGAAGGCGGGGTGAATCCTCCTGTACGCCGGAGGCAATTTGAGTCGGACTGCCACTGGGCTAATAATTTTAGTGACAGGAAACGGGCCGATGAATTTGGGAGCTAACTTATTGGCAACGGAACGGAGCAGAATGTTCTTGGTAGAAAGCCACACTTTTTGACCCACGACGTATACGGGAGGCTTCGACCGGTGGCGATCAGTCTTAGCCTTGGTGCGCGCCCTCACTTGCAACAGAGTCTC
This sequence comes from Megalobrama amblycephala, assembly GCF_018812025.1. Taxonomy (NCBI): domain Eukaryota; kingdom Metazoa; phylum Chordata; class Actinopteri; order Cypriniformes; family Xenocyprididae; genus Megalobrama; species Megalobrama amblycephala. The sequence goes on from NC_063047.1 coordinate 28,035,705, forward strand.
GCGGGCTCTGTTCCAACTTCGGATTCCAGACTGGGAAACACAGGTGGCTGGTAACCTAAACTGCATTCGAACTGAGAGAGGCCCGTAGAAGACACTGGTAACGAGTTGTGTGCGTACTTAATCATAGAGAGTTGTTGACTCCAGGAGGAAGGATTCTTGGACGCCAAACATCGCAACATGCGCTCTAAATCTTGGTTGGCTCTCTCAGTCTGCCCATTGGTCTGGGGATGGAACCCAGAGGAAAGACTAACCGTCGCGCCCAGCCGTCTACAAAACTCCTGCCAAAATTTGGACACAAACTGGGGACCCCTGTCGGACACCACATCCACCGGGAGGCCATGTAACCGAAAGATGTGGTCTACGACAGTAACCGCTGTCTCCTTGGCAGAGGGCAATTTGGTCAAGGGAATGAAATGGGTCGCCTTCGAGAACCGGTCCACTACGGTCAAAACGGCCGTGTACCCCTGGGAGGGTGGGAGGGCGGTGACAAAATCTAGAGCGATGTGGGACCAGGGTCTCGAAGGGACAGACAGCGGTTGGAGTAACCCATCTGGAGGGCGGTTGGAAGTCTTACCAGTGGCACAAACCGAGCAAGCCAAAACAAAACTGCGGATGTCCCGAGCCATAGCAGGCCACCAGAATCGTTGCTTGACCAAAAATCTGGTTCAATTAACCCCTGGATGACAAGCCACGTTGGAACTATGACCCCACTTGATGACGCAGGACCTTAACCCCTCCGGCACAAACAAACGGTTCGGTGGGCACCCGGGCGGAGGCGTTACCCCTTCTAAGGCCGCCAGGACCTTCGATTCGACCTCCCATGTAAGAGTGGAGACTACTAACGTCTCAGGAAGAATACACTCGAGAGTAGACGGGCGCTCGGATGGATCAAAAATACGAGATAAAGAATCGGGCTTGATGTTCTTGGAGCCCGGGCGGTACGATAGAGCAAAATCAAAACGTCCGAAAAAAAGTGCCCACCGAGCCTGCCTGGAGTTGAGTCTTTTAGCTGATCGAATATATTCTAGGTTCTTGTGATCCGTCCAAACGATGAAGGGTACCCCCGACCCCTCCAACCAATGACGCCATTCTTCCAACGCTAATTTGACAGCCAACAACTCTCTGTTACCAATGTCATAATTGCGTTCCGCAGGAGACAAACGATGAGAAAAGTACGCGCAGGGATGCATCTTATCGTCTGAGGGCGCCCGCTGGGAAAGAACTGCGCCTACCCCCACCTCTGACGCATCGACCTCCACCACAAACTGATGCAAAGGATCAGGGGCAATGAGAATGGGGGCCGAAACGAAGCGGCCCTTCAGTTTGGCAAATGCAGCCTCAGCTGCATCTGACCACCTGAAGGTCGTTCTGGGGGAGGTCAAGGCGGTCAGAGGTGCGGCTAGTTGGCTGAAATTGCGAATAAAACGCCGGTAAAAATTGGCGAACCCCAGAAACCGCTGTAGGGCCTTACGGGAATCTGGACTTGGCCAATCCACCACAGCCTTAACCTTGTCAGGATCCATGCGAATTCCCTCAGACGAAACGATGTACCCTAGGAAGGAAACAGACTGTGCATGAAATTCGCATTTCTCCGCCTTGACAAAAAGCCCATTCTCTAACAGACGCTGGAGCACTCGTCTGACGTGTTGCACATGTTCCTGGAGAGACGACGAAAATATCAATATGTCATCCAGGTAGACATATATGAACTGATCAACCATGTCTCTCAACACGTCATTAACGAGTGCCTGGAAGACCGCAGGCGACTTGGACAGCCCGAAAGGCATGACCAAGTATTCAAAGTGCCCTCTGGGGGTGTTAAAAGCGGTCTTCCATTCATCCCCCTTCCTGATGCGGACCAAATGATAAGCGTTCCTCAAGTCCAATTTAGTGAAAACGGACGCTCCCTGCAACCTCTCAAAGGCTGAAGACATTAATGGCAAAGGATAAGTATTCTTTACCGTGATGTTGTTCAGCCCTCGGTAATCAATACAAGGTCGCAGAGATCCGTCCTTCTTCCCAACAAAAAAGACAAAAGACAAAGACTTCCCGACTAGCCCGTTGAAGGTTTGAGGAAGATCTAGGGCGTAAATCTTGCGATGGATACGGTCGGCCAGCCCATGCAGGAACACATCCCACTGCGCCTCCTCGTTCCATCGGCACTCTGCCGCGAGGGTGCGGAACAGGATGGCGTAGTCCGCGACCGTGCGGCTGCCCTGCTTGAGTTCGGTGAGCTGACGAGCGGCCTCCTTGCCCGCAACCGCACGGTCGAACACCCTCTTCATCTCCGTGGAGAGTGCCAGGAACGAGGTGCAGCACGGGTCTTGATTCTCCCACACCGCCGTTCCCCATAAGGCCGCCTTCCCGGTCAGAAGGGTAAGGACGAACGCCACCTTGGATTCTTCATGTTCGAAGGTGCGAGGCTGCAGTGAAAAATGCAAGGAACATTTATTCAAAAAGGCTCTGCAAAATTCAGGCTCACCGGCGTAACTCTGGGACACAGAAAGGCGGGGCTCCGGCAGATCGTGTCGCTCCAGCGACGCGGGGGGAGCAGGCGGTGTGGGTGGCGCAGTGGGAGCGCGAAGTTGTTGAAGTTCCCGGGAGAGCTCGGACACCTGTGTTACCAGCGCTTGGACAGCACGTCCGGTGGAAGTGATGCTCTCCTGCTGCTGGTCCATGCGGGAGATGCTGTGGTTGATGAACTCCGTTAAAGCTGCTGAACTCGCTGCATCCATGTTGGTCAGATCGTTCTGTCACGGAATGAAGGGAGGATGCAGATGCAAGTTAAATCTCTTTAATAGAGCTTCACACCGAAGGTAGTCAGATTCAACATACACACAAAAACATATAACAGTCAGCAGGAGAGTGGTAACACAGGGACGTTGATGGGCGGTGAAGATCCGTGATGAGTGGTGACCGAAGAGCTGTGTCCGTGAAGTAATCCGTGAGTGAAGTCCAGAGAGTAATCCAATGAGAACACGAAAACCAGGAAGCAACGAGTCGAAGTCCAGTCCAGGGAAACACACAACAAGCAACACGGGAAACAACACACGGACACCGCACAACGATCTGACAAACAAGAGACGAAAGACAAGGCGTTAAATAGGCAGATGGTATGTGCTCACAGCTGCCGCTGATCAGCAATCAGCGGCGACGCCCACACAACACAATCAGGTGACACACCCACACCATTACACAGACACCAGAATGAGACAGCGGATTCATGAACCGTGACATACATATCAAATGGAAGTTAGAACATTTAAACTAAATTTATTTCATCACAGTAGAACCAGCTTTACACGTTTGTGGGAGGTGTCCAGTGGGAATCATGTTTTGTGAGAGATGAACCTGGCTCTGTCAATGTTTTCTCATTGTGACAGTTAAATGACTTCATACAAGAACGTTAAATAAAACATAATTTCATTTTGGGGCGGTAATGCTGAGGGAAGGTGGGCTGATGTAGGATGGCAGGTAAAGTAATAAGATGAAGTATGAAAGAACTAATCCTCACATATTGAGTGATCTTAGCTCACATGTACAGGAAAATTTGACCCCCAAGTGAATGAATGTTTGAATGGCAACTCAACATTGGATTTTCTTTCTTGTCTGTTACTGTGATACCCTGCAGGGTGTGTGTGGAGTGTGAGGGCTTGGGTGTGTGTGAGAGAGGGTCAGATGTGTGTGTGAATATGTTCTGGTTTCTAAATTTGAGTTCAGTTTATGGTCAGTCCACTCCAGAACTCAGCGGAGCTTGTCTGACACTGACAAATACTCTCCTCCCATCCTCTAGAGAGAAACAGAAAGCCAATAACAAAATTGGGAATGAGAACATAACAGGGTAGTTAGAGGTGAATATGATGAAACCAGAAAGGAATGGAACAAAGAAAGAGAGATGGAAGGAATCGTAACGTCTTGACGTAACATGCTACTTTTTAGCACCACTGTAACAATGTTAAAGGCGCTCTAAGCGATTCTGAGCAGAGTAACTTCCTGTTGACGTTCGAAGTGTTGTCAAACGAAACAGAGGCTAGCTAGACCCTCCCTCCTACTCCTCCTGGCCCTCCCCTCCGTGCTTCCTGAAACAGTCATGAACGCGCATTTAAAATGTAAGTAGCTTGCGTATTGACGCTGCTTGTCGGTTATTGGCTGGAGCATGTTTATTATGCTAAGTGGTCCAGGCTGCACCAGTTTGTTTTTATTGCAGTTTTCGGAGCTTGTGGTGACTACAGAGACCGCATTTTTTTTTTACAGTGTGTTCAGGGGACAGGCAGCTAGCGCATAGTGAGGAGATGTTTGCGGTATGTGACAAAAAAAAAATTGGGCCTAAAAACGCGTCAGATCGCTTAGAGCACCTTTAAAGGCTCAGGGAAGAAGGAGGCAGGAACCGGCAGACAATAAATGTAAATTTAATCACAAAATAAGCATAAACAGTCTCTACACAAATAGCAATCTCATATAGCAACAACATAATGCGAAGGTCTTTTGGAAAAGGTTTGGTTAGCCTATATTTACGTTTCGCTTGGTCAGGTGATCAGTCCAGTGATGGGAAACGTCTTCCACTGGTATCCTCCCATTTTCAATGGGAGAGATGGATTGCTTTCCAATAGAGTGCAGGGGTTCTTTGTGTAATCCAGAGAACTGTAGGTCAGATGGCAGTTGATCCGCAGTATCTTCTGTAGGTTGGAGGTGCTTGAGTTATGCACGTCAGGAGCTAAAGTCCTCTGCAGAAGCAGTTGGGCTGCTTGAAGGTTGCAACTCTCGCAACTACTCGCAAGAGTATAACCTTGGTCGTTCTGTTGTTGGTCGTTCAAGGGGTTTTCACTTGGGAAATCTTTTATTCCTTCCTGTTGGGGAGGGGATTACTAATTCCTACCTATCTTGCTTTGGTGATGTGATTGGGTCATAGCATTCCAGGTGTCCGTCCATCATGTCCCACCTTTCCATCCTGTGGAACTTGTTGCATTGTCCCAAAATACACAGTTAAATAAAACAGTGTATTTAGAACCTTTCTCAAAGTCCATGTGGTAGTGTTCTGAACTCATAGAGTCCAAACTTGATGTGAATTGGTTGAGGTATCACATTTCTCAGTAGGTGCAATTGCATTGGCTTTTATTCCAGGTGTGGTTTCCATTGTGTGTGCACAGTTTCCTGGATGAGTAAAAAGACGTATAGGACATGTTTCTTGCACTATTCCTGTCCATTTTTGGTGGTTTCAGTTGATGTCGTTGATGTCATCTTTCCTGCCCTAAAAGATTAGTTCACTTTGAAATGAAAATTACCCAAAGCTTTACTCACCCTCAAGCCATCCTAGGCGTATATGACTTTCTTCTTTCTGATGAACACAATTTGAGTTATATTAATAAAGTTTCCTGAATTTATATTGATATGAAATCTCCATTTCTTGTATTTGTTGCACAATAATTCAGTGCTGTATGTTTGTAAATGTCATGCCAAATAATAAGCTCGGGGTTTAGTTGTAGCCTCCAAAGTTCAAACAAGCTGTAAAATGATAACCAGTGTGGAATTATGGGAAACAAGCTTGAAATTACACCCTGGGCAACCTCTTATATTACATCCATTGTTATGACTCTGAGTGGTATGAATGTGCTAGTAGTATTTCAGCTGGATTTTAATCTCCTTGTGTCCGCACACATACCTGGTGCTGTCCAGAGGCGCTGAACCATTTACTGCCATCACTGAATTTACTGCTAGTGAATTAACACTGCAATGCCACAGTTATTGCCTGCAGTAATGGAGCTATAAACTGAGGGGAAATTGTGAAAGCTCAGAGAAAGCCCTAGGCAAAGGATGCTAAAAACATTAGCGTCAGCTTCTTTAAAAGAATCACAATACCTCTATAACATGCTGAAGTGTAAATTGTTAGGCCTTTTTTTTGGGGGGGGGGTTGTTTTGTCTGTACAATAAAAGTCAAATATCACAAAGTTACATTCTTCAAAATATCTTCTTTTGTGTTCCACAGAAGAGAAAAAGGCCATTCAGTTTCAGAGCAACATGAGGGTGAGTAAATTACGACAGATTTTTTTTTTTCTGTCAAAGCTGATTTGTTGTGCTGCACAATTTGAGAAAAATTCAAACTCAACTGAAAACACTGCTGTACACCAATCATGATCTTGCCTATAGGGCGCCAAAATGGTCATGTATGGGCCTGAGTAGGTCAACTAGTCCAACAGACCACTCATATGTCATAAATGTTTTTTAAAACATGAAAAATGTTTCTTTCATTTCAAGGAAAATTCATTTAGCTGGTTTTTCCCATTTTTGCATTAATCTTGGAACATTTCTTATTGGTGAGGTTCAGTTCCCCTACGAGAAACATACAGCATGTTGCCTGTTTTTCGCCTTCAGCATTTAAAATCAATGAAGTTAAACTCCTTGAGTGTTCTTCCTTCCAATGAACAGCTGTGATAGCTCATATATAAGTCTTCTCGTGGTGAGTTGAATGAATTTATGCTGCATGGATAATCTGGGATTTTTAGGGCCAACTGCTTCCAATTTCCAGTGGACCCCACCAATCAAAAGCCTGCCTTCCTCCACTCTCTCTTCACTTCCCCACCCCCTCTCTTTCTTATATGCAACCACATGCACACCTCATGCTTCAGCAGTGTCTTTTTTGCTGTATTGATCTATCTTCCCAGGCTTGTATACATCTGTTTGTTCTGTGATGTGGGCAGCTACAATTGCCCAGGATTCACATCCAAATCTCTTCAACCGACAATTTTTGTCCTTAAGTGGCCTAAATTGCACTCTAATTGGAGGTGGACAGTGTTGTCACACACAGGGTGCACTTTTAAGACACAAAGCAATCTCGTGCACCAGCATGATACAACAGGTCTAGATTGATAAAGCAGTTTTTGGAAGGAGGAAAAAACTTAAAGGAAAAAAAACACTGCACTGCAGGGGTTAAACAAACAATCTGGGCCATAAGCACTTATCACTTGAGTTAATTCATGTGATGACAGCAAATTGGAGTAGATGAGGACATGGTGACTTGTCACAGGGACTCCACTGTGAACTTTTATTTGCAAGAAAATTAAAATTATCAAAAATTGTGAGACCAAAATAAGATCCTCACAGTCAATTGAAGACCCAGCAGGAGACAATGGCTTTCATTAAGAGATGTTTCCTCTATTTCTATCAGTGGCATGGGTTTCATTAGAACATGTCATGTACACTCACCAGCCACTTTATTAGGTACACCTTGCTAGTATCTGTATGGACCCTTTTTTGCCTTTAGAACTGCCTTTGTGGCATAAATTCAACAAGGTGCTGGAAACATTCCTCAGAGATTTTGGTCCATATTGACATGATAGCATCACACAGTTGCTGCAGATTTGTCGCTGCACATCCATTATGCAAATCTCCCATTCCACCACATCCCAAAGGTTCTCTATTGGATTGAGATCTGGTGACTGTGGAGGTCATTTGAGTGTAGTGAACTCATTGTCATGTTTAAGAAACCAGTTTGAGATGATCTGAGTTTTGTGACATGGCGGGTTTTTCTGCTGGGAGTAGCCATCAGAATATAGGTACACTGTGGTCATAAAGGAATGGACATGGTCAGCAACAATACTCAGGTAGGCTGTGGCATTGAAACTATGCTCAAATGGTACTAAGGAGCCCATGGTATGCCAAAAAAATATCCCCCACACCATTACATCACCACCAGCAGCCTGAACCATTGATACAAGGCAGGATGGATCCATGCTTTCATGTTGTTTATGCCAAATTCTGACCCTACCATCTGAATGATGCAGCAGAAATCGAGACTCATCAGACCAGTCAATGTTTTTCCAATCTTTTATTTTCCAATTTTGGTGAGCCTGTGCAAACTATAGCCTCAGCTTCCTGTTTTTAGCTGACAGGAGTGGCACCCAGTGTGTTCTTCTGCTGATGTAGCCCATCTGCTTCAAGGTTCGACGTGTTGTGTGTTCAGAGATGCTCCTCTGCAGACCTTGTAACAAGTTATTATTTGAGTTACTGTTGCCTTTCTATCAACTCAAACCAGTCTGGCCATTCTCCTCTGACCTCTGACATCAAAAAGGCATTTTCACCCACAGAACTGTCGCTCACTAGATACTTTCTCTGTAAACACCAGAGATGGTTGTGTGTGTGAATATAAGTTTCTGAAATACTCAGACCAGCCCATCTGGCACCAACAACCTACATTCAAAGTCACTTCAATCACCTTTCTTCCCCATTCTGATGCTCAGTTTGAACTTCAGTAGATCGTCTTGACCATGTGTACATGTCTAAATGCATTGAGGTGATGCCATGTGATTGGCTATATGCATTAACGAGCAGTTGAACAGGTGTACCTAATACATTTATTTTAGAATTTAAAATGACAGTTTTTATATATTTTAAAAGATGATATCAAAGCTGAATTTTCAGCATCTTTACTCCAGTCTTCAGTGTCACATGATCCTTCAGAAATCATTCTTATGTGCTGATTTGGTACTCAAGAAACGTTTATTATTATCACAGTCGGAAATGGTTCTGCTGCTTAATATTTTTGTGGAAACTGAGATGCATTTTTTTTTTCAGGATTCTTTGATTAATAGAAAGTTCAAAAGAGCAGTATTTATTTGAAATATTTTTTGTAATAATTTAAAAGGTTTTATTGTTTATTTTTGATCAATTTAATGCATCCTTGCTGAATAAAAAGTATCAAATTCTAAAAAAAACAAAAAAAAACTTATCTGAGCCCAATCTGATCCCAAAATTTTGAAAGATAACATGTGCATGTGTGTATATATATATAAACAGAGAGAGAGAGACTGCAGATATTTACTTTGTTATTGATTTTTATACATGTTCTGTTTAGTAATTGTAGAAGCCTTGCAATTGTGCATCAATGATCGTGATCCGCACAATAGTGAGTTTTCAAACCAAAAACACTTTAATACATTCATAAACCAAATGGACTTGAGAACCCTCTACTGTGATGCATGTTATAGATGTTTGTTATGAATAATGAAGTAATGCCATAACAAATGATTTTGATTATTAGTATGTGAAATGGTTTATGACATCTATGTCAGGAGCCTTATATTAGCTCATCACCATAGATGATACTGCACTGAAATCTAAAATATGAATCTCCCTCTTTTTCTTTGAAGATACCCTCTCAAAGCAGTTCCTATTTCGTCCCACTTGACTGCCCTATCAGTCGCCATGACACAATGATTTATTAGATCAGAGATGTTCTGTGAGGTGGTGCAACCCAGGATAGGAAGAACTGTGAAATGCTCCTTGACTGTGAATTGTTTTGGACCCAGTGCTGCCGCATATGATTTACCTGGTGGAAAAGATAGTGTTTTGTACTTTGTAAGGGAGATTGGGGCTAGTTGTCACACAAGGTCTATATCTCAGCAACTATAAGTACAATTAAATATTGGTAACACTGATTTTTTTTTTTTTTAATAAAACTTTCATTTTTTGACTTTTCAACTAATTTTAATGGTAGGTCCCAGGTTTCAACTTAATATAGTGTAAAGACATGCCAAATATATTTAGTTAACTATTTTCCTACAGTGTGATTCAGCAAACAGGTCTGTGACACAACAGTTACACAATGTGAGATCAAGTCTCAGTTTGAAACTGTAGTGCTATTCGTCACACCTCATCATATGCTCTGAATTATCAGATCAGAGTCAGACCTCACCTGGTCTACTGTGACAGGACAGGATTGATGACAGGGAGTTAATCTGGCTAAGAGACGCTGTGTACTGCACACCTCTCTGTGTGAAGAATCTATGAGATGAGATAGATTCAGACAGTTAATACTCACGCTGCCAAGTCACTGAGGGAGATTCACAATGACAGCTGCAGATAACAAGCTTTACCCAATCACCTGGTGAAAAAGAAAAAGAGAGTGAATAGACAACTGCTGTCTTTGGAATTCTGCAGTCTATCAATGTGTGTGGTTTTGTGATCACAATTTTTGTCTGTCAAACAGTAACTAGTACTGATTATTATTACAGTGAAATAAACCAGAATATGCAGTTTTGGATATCTACTTTGCCTCAAGCAGAACTCTTATATCTTTTAAAGTTCTGACATAACAGACTTTGGAAATTTTGTCCAGCTCTCATAATATCAACCTTTACAGTTTTGGTTGCAATACAGTATGCATCCAGCAACCAGTGCAGAAACTTTAGGTGGAGTCTAACGGGACCTACATCTGTCATAAGGAGGAACAAATTGTTGCAGAAAGAAACTTCAAGCTAAGTTCAGCCTGAGACTGACGTGGCGTCTTCCTCTGCTTGGCCTGGGAGACCGGTAAGTCATTAACCTTAAACTCATTCAACAGTTAATTAACTAGAATGAATAGTGAATCAGCTAGGCACAGCTGGAGGTAGGTGCAATTTCTTTATTAAAGAAGGGCAGGGGTTTCTGTAGTTTGACCACAGAGCATGGCACTAGCAGAGCCATGGTCATGTTTGTTTCCCAGGAAATGCTCTATATAGATTTTACCCCATACTTTGAATGTATAAGTGCATAAATGTAATTTAATTTAAAACAGAGTTGGTAGATGGGTCAGATAAGCCTTTTTGTGGGATCCAGTAGTGGATGAGTGTCCAATCCTGTCAGCATGAGTGTGGTTGTTGAATGTTCTAGAGCAATGGTCACCAACCTTTTTAAGCCCAAGATCCCTGACCTTGACCTTTTTGGCCTTGACCTTGACCTTTTCGTCAATGTAGATTCTGATTTATTTATTTATTTATTTTTACAAGCAAATTGGCCGATTCTGATACTGGTTGCAGATATTTATTATTAATATTATTATAATAAACAAAAATACATAACCATTTCAAATTAGAGGGAACCACTGCTTTTTAATCACAGTCCAAACAAAGATGCTACGCACGTTGCATGAGCAGTTGTTTTTTTATTTGAATTAGATTTCATTTCAAGATTTAAAGCAAAAACAGAACAGTCTGACTTTATCTTTGTGAAATTATAAATGCTACACACACAAAAAAAGCATGAAACAAAAACAGCAGGCTGAATGAGACGCAGATTCACTCTCTGACAGCAGGTGGCGCTTATGGAGCAGCAGTGATACAGCGTTTCCTTGGTTACCGCTGTAAACAAAGCTGAAATGCGCTAATAATTAGCTACTTTATTCGGAGGTACGAGGAAAATAAAAGACTGGAGAAATGTAATGTATTTTTGTACTCATATAAAACTGTTATTTTTGTGAGCTACTGGAACAGCGATCGACGGGTTGGCGACCACTGTTCTAGAGCATGTCTAAATCATTGGCTTAAAACAGAGGTATACTTTGGATCCAAAAAGGAATGTAAACTTCAAAAGGAGGGCAGAATGGTAGCTAAATAGTGCAACATAAAGTGCTCATAATCGGAAGCAGAAATTAAGAGAGACTGGCAAATTATCTGCATTTATCTGTAGCACCTTTACTGATTTTTTCCCCTCAAAATCTCAAATTTGAATGTCAATAGCAATACACCAGATGCCTGGTTGAAAAGAATGGAAGAACATTACCTTATTGATTTTCAAAAACTATCAATCACTGCTTAGGTACAGGGGTTGGACAGTGAAAATGAAACACCTGGATTTAGACCACAATCGTTTCTTTGTATGGTGTAGGGCCTCATTCTGCGGCCAATACAGCATCAGTTCTTTTTGGGAATGACAGATACAAGTCCTTCTCAGTGGCCAGAGGGATTTTAAGCTATTCCTCTTCCAGAACAGTGGCCAGGTCACTATGTGATACTGGTGGAGGAAAATGTTTTCTGACTTGCTCCTCCAAAATACCCCAAAGTGTCTCAAAAATATCTAGATCTGGTGACTGTGCAGACCATGAGAGATGTTCAACTTTACTGTCATGTTCGTCAAACCATTCCATCACAAGTCTTGCTGTGTGTATTGGTGCATTATCATGCTGATGCACGACACCCCCTTCCGGGTACAGTGTTTAAACCATTAGGTGCACATGGTCCTTTAGAATGGTTCGGTAGTCCTTGGCAGTGATGCGTCCATCAAGCACAGTAGGGAATGCCATAATATTGCAGCCAAACCATCACTGACATTTTACATTGGCACAAGTGACCAAAGGTTGGTCAGCCTGACCATAAATATTGACTCTGCGAAAGTTTCCGACCAACAGTTTTAGTGGAAGCAGGAGAGTCGAAGTGTGCATTTAATTCTGCAGTGAGTTGGGCAGATGTGGTTTTATGTTTTTTTTTTTTTTTTGGATACAATCCAGGTTAGTACCTAGACATGAGGACATCCCTTTCAGACAGCTTCCTCTTGCATTAAGTTAGTCCTGTTGGATGTGGTTTGTCCTACATGGTGGTATGCCGACATTACCCTGGATACCATAGCTCTCGATACACCGCAAAGACTTGCTGTCCTGGTCACAGATGAGCCAGCATTATGTGTAACAACAATTTGTCCTCTTTTAAACTGTGGATTTCAATATTTTTTGTACAGTTGTGCTATTGCTCTGCTAATTCAACCTTCACACTCTGCTCTTGCTGATAGAATGTAAAATCAGTGAACATTGGCCAGCAAACCGCGTATATAGAGGCGTGAATCATCCATGTGTTAATTTCGCTGACGAATAATTTTCGTCATAATTTTCACCAACAATATTTTTTCACGGATGAAAACAAGACGATGACTAAATACAAATGCGTTTTAAATGACTAAAACTATGACTAAAATCTACTCTAATTTTCGTCAACAAATAAAAACGAGACGAAAATGATAGAGAGGGATGATTTGGGAAGATATCCAGTCAGGACTGCTGTCCTGTGTGGAAGATGCGCACATTTGAAGTGTAACATGCTGATCTAACTGCAGGAAGCGTGACACTGTTGCGCGCTCTGCAGGCTCGCGCAGCAGCACTTCAGACTGCTTCGCAATCAATGAATAGTGCACGTTTATGCCAAGCGATTGCTTATAAGCTAATGTTGATGAATTATGACAATGTTTACTACACAATGTTTATATGGTAATATGTTTTAAACCGTTGTAAGAATGCATATTTTATCTCCCTCATCTGAACTCAAATGAGCAGCCTGCTACAGTGCAGACTGCAGACATTTCAAAATAAGAGTCATGGTGTATTTTGCGATGGTTTTTAATTATTATTTTTTCCTGGTCATTATTGTTATTTTGTTTACACAGTAAACTGTATTTAATTTAATTTATTTTCTAGTTAATTCATAGTAAACTACTGTATCTTCTGTCACAGGAAGGAAAGAAATAAAAACTGTAATAGTACCTCATTGTTAAGTGTGTCAATCCCTGACAAGTACTGAATTGAGCTCTCTTTCAAGTGTTTTTGCACTTAAACAGACTAAAACTAAAACAATTTCCGATGACTAAAATATGACTAAAACTAAATGGCATTTTAGTCAAAAGACTATGACTAAAACTAAATCAAAATTTGCTGTCAAAATTAACACTGCCAGTGCCAACACATTTCGGTTTCATTGTCCAACACCTGTATCCATATCATGCGAATTATATGCATAAACTTCAAAGAATATGTTGAAGTTTTGCTTTGAAAGGGTGCACATTCATCACAGGCAGAGGTATTTTTGAGCAGCATTACCCCAAATGCTTTGTTTTCCATTTGCATATAATGGCACTTTTTATATTCTGAAATAATCTTTGAATTCACTGTGCTGTTTCTTTCTTTTCTTTTTTTTTTTTTAGCATTCAGAATCTTCAGTATTTTGCTATTGAATTAGGAACTGTCATAAACTGCTTACATAAAGTTGTGCCAGTTAAATGCCATAAGCTTTTAAAAGGCCATAAAAGCAATGTAGGATTAATGCCACCCTGATGTTTATGAAACATCCTAGAGACTAAATAGATGATCTGTGCCTGAATGCAGATTTAACACAGAGCCAGGAAAGTTCTTGAAAACAGCTTTGTCAATATATTTTTCAGCTTGTGGCTTATGAGAACTATTTTCCAATGTAGAGCAATGGTCTGTGGCCTTCTGATGAGACAATAGAACGATTAGGAGAGGCCATGTTCCAAAAAACATTAATCAAGTGTATTGAAATTAACTTTCAATTGACTTTGCTACCTGAAAGGAGGATCCCATGTTGACCATGTTGATAAATTGTGAGGGAGTGTAGTCTAGCATGCTATTCAGAAGGATCTTTGTCGATTAATCAGCTTGCCATTTGCATTCGATGTATGACAAAAGTGTATTAGACTTTTCAGAGAGGTGATGTGATGCATATCTGCACATACTGTACATTTACATATATATACACTCACATATCTGCTTTGTAGTATATTCTTGATTTTCCATTACTGTGATATGGTGTAGAATTCTTGATAACTAATTTTCACTGTTAAGAGTAATAGCCTGATATACATATTGTTTCAATTTGTAATGCTGTGATTCATTCTCAGAGCTAGTGGGTTTATTTCAAGAACATTTAAAAAAAAAAATCCTTTTGGAAAACATGAATGTGAACAACTTCTGGAGCCAAAGCTGCTGACAAAGTGGGCTGTTGCGCTCAATTAGTGACCTGCAGATCCTCGCCCAGTTTGTCCCCGTTCTTCTTTTCTCCATGTGACCTCAAAAACGTTAACTTTTTCTCTAACTTTTGTCTTTTTTAAGCCACAACCACCCTCTGTCACTTTGCTTAATTATTTTCTCGAGGACTGCCATGCAATGCCTCTATCTTTAATTACAATCACATATGAAGGCGGGGTGGGGGAGGATAATGGAGAGGAAGTGAGAGAAAAGCTATACGCTACTTTGATCTTTCCTTGCTTCTGCATTGCCTCGTCTGTTAGAAATAAAAAAAGAATAGATTAATAGTTGCTCAAAGCTATGCTTCTGTATACTATACAGTATACACTGCAGAAAGGTCATGTTACTGGAACTTGGCCCATTAGTGTACTGCTCTGTTGTGATTTTTGTAAAGTTGCAATGCTGTGATTGTGTGATATTAGAATGTTATTAATGGGTGATGCCTGGCATGTGATTTCTGCATGTAATTTTGGATATTATATTTGGTTAATGCTGGTGTTCTGATTTTCTGTTGCTGGTATGTCAAAATTGTATGACGTTGTGATTGCGTGATGTTTAAATGTTATTGTCAGTATCTATCAAAAGTGTAAACTGACTGGTCTGTGGCTATGCAGCCCCATACTTTTCTATCAGAACCAGCATTAACTTCCCGCTCCCCACGTGCATCAATGAGTCTTGGCCACCCATGACCCTGTCGCCGGTTCACCACTGTTCCTTCCTTGGACCACTTTTGATAGATTCTGACCACTGCAGACAGGGAACACCCCACAAGAGCTGCAGTTTTGGAGATGCTCTGACCCAGTCTTCTAGCCATCACAATTTGGCCCTTGTCAAACTCGCTCAAATCTTTACACTTGTCCATTTTTCCTGCTTCTAACACATCAATTTTGATGACAAAATGTTCACTTGCTGCCTAATATATCCCACCCACTAACATGTGCTGTGATGAAGAGATAATCAGTGTTATTCACTTCACCTGTCAGTGGTCATAATGTTATGCCTGATCGGTGTATGTCACTGTAGTGAGTAGGGGTGTAACAATAATGTTGTGTCACAATATATAGCAATTATGTCATTAATGACTCACCCTCATGTCGTTCCAAACCCGTAAGACCTCCGTTCATCTTCGGAACACAGTTTAAGATATTTTAGATTTAGTCCGAGAGCTTTCTGTCCCTCCATTGAAAATGTATGTACAGTATACTGTCCATGTCCAGAAAGGTAATAAAAACATCATCAAAGTAGTCCATGTAACATCAGTGGGTTAGTTAGAATTTTTTGAAGCATTGAAAATACATTTTGGTCCAAAAATAACAAAAACTACGACTTTATTCAGCATTGTATTTTCTTCCGGAATCCTTTTCATTGAATTGATTCCATTGAATTAATTCCATTGAATCCTTTCATCTGTCGGCGTTGAACAAGAAGGGGGTGGTAATGCACCAAAACGCTGGATGCCAACTGCCGTAAAACAAGAAGAAGAAGAAGAAGAAGCTTCGTTTAAAGTCTGAGGGAGACGCACACTGTATTCAAGCTATTCTACATTGTTTGTATTTTGGTATTGCTATATTTTTTAAAATGGTGCATAAGTGTGCATGTCGCAGATGTCCTAATCGCCAAAAATAACCACGGCGACGTAAAAGTGCATTACCAATGCCGACAGATGAAAGGATTCAATGGAATCAATTCAATGGAATCAATTAAATGGAAAGGATTCCGGAAGAGAATACAATGTCGTAGTTTTTGTTATTTTTGGACCAAAATGTATTTTTGATGCTTCAAAAAATTATATCTAACCCTCTGATGTCACATGGACTACTTTGATGATGTTTTTATTACCTTTCTGGACATGGACAGTATACCGTACATACATTTTCAATGGAGGGACAGAAAGCTCTCGGACTAAATCTAAAATATCTTAAACTGTGTTCCGAAGATGAACGGAGGTCTTACGGGTTTGGAACGACATGAGGGCGAGTCATTAATGACATAATTTTCAGTTTTGGCTGAACTAACCCTTTAAATATATCTAGTCAATGACAAGCATATTCATATTTTTCTGTATTTTCAGCTTCAGAATCATTTATATTTTTATTCTGGTATCAACGTTGTCCTGTGCATTGGGTTACCAGCATCAAATTTAGCCTTTTAATCAATAGTTTTTTTTTGTTAACCTTTTACAATATATCTTGAAGTATCGCAATAACATCGCATCGTGATATGTATCGAATCGTAACATGAGGGTATCGTTACATCCCTAGTTGTGAATGGTTGTTTGCTGCTGGGATATCAGTTGAAAGATGCTGATTGTGTGATGTTGGAATGATGTGAATGAGCAATACTGCAATGTGATTATATGTTGTTGTGATTGTGTGATGCTTGAATGCTGGAGTTTCTCACTGTTTAATGTTATTATGCTGTGATTGGTGTTTTTGTTGATGTGTTGTGTGATTATGTTTTCTGTCAGAATTTGGAATTTTGTGGTTTGTTGCTAGAAAATGTCATAAATGTAAGATGCTGTGATTTTAGAGTGAAGTGACTGCAATTTGATTATATGTTGTTGTGATTGGATGATGCTGGAATGCTGGGGGTTTTCTGGGATGTTATGAGTGTGTGATGCTGGTATGTGATTATGTCAGTGGTTTTCAATCCTGGCTGCTCTGCAGATTTTGTATGTCTCTCTTATCTGACACACTCAGCTGAGTTCATGGAGCTCTCACCTAATGAGCTGATGATCTGAATTAGGTGTGTTAATTAAGAGAGACATACAAAATGTGATTGAAATCCACTGAATTATGTTATGATGAAATTGTGTGGTATGATTCTATATTGCTGTGATTAGTTTATTTGGGGACTGTGTGATGATGACAGTTGATTGGATGGGTGCGGCTCTTGGCTTGCTGCACTGTTGTTCTCTAATATCCTGCATTTCAGTCTAGCTGTTTGATATCTAGCTCCCAACTGTTCTCTCGGCTGAGGGTGTGTGAAGGGATTTGTGTGAGTGTGCGCATGTATGTGTGCATAACTGCCTGCTAAAGGAATGATGAAGGGGATCTGACCATATGTGCATGTTTGTATGGGTGTTATGTGTCTGTTCTGCTGTCTGTAGTAACATGATGTGTATGTAACACATCATAACCATCAAGACAATAACAGCTGGTCTGTAGATGACCACAGATGGACAGAGAGCATGCACATCCCCCCAAACACACACACACACTCTGTCTTTCTCTCTCACACACTTACACACACACATACATATTGGCCTGTTTCCCTGGTGACTAGCAGGCAGGTGCAGCTCCTGCCAGTTTTAAACTTTTGCAGTGGAATTGCAGCAGAATTCCTTGTGGTTTTGTGCCAAAGTCACAGCCAGACGCTACTGGTCCTTCTTAGAGAGCCATCTTAAGCCTCTAATTAAAAAATAACCATAATAATTATCATCATAATCATCATTATCTCTCTGTCCCTCATTAAAGGACTTGTGTCCAGTGGCCTGTGGATGACCTGCATGTAGGACACTGTGTATCCCAATTTTTTATATACCTTAGTCAGAGTAGACCACATATTTAGCTTGATATGAACTAAACATGGTGTGTGTGTGTGTGTGTATATATATATATATATATATAAAAATATATATATATAAAAATATATATATAATATATATATATATATATATATATATATATATATATATATATATATATATATATATATATATATATATTCTGCTTTTATTCTATCATTTCAAGTATAAGCATCAACAAGACAACAACATTTAAACAGCGAATCTTGTTATTACACCAAATTAGGCAGCAATATAGTTTTTTCAGTCAAGAATTCAGATTTTTCTTGCAATGCCACAGCTTGCATGTAAATGTGAAGGCACTAATGTTAATTATTCCATTCTTGCCAGCAGACTGCAGCAGAAAGGACAGTTGCTTGAGCATAATTTGCATACAGTTAAGCTTTGCCCTATGCTCCTTAATTGAGTCATACCTTTATATTTCAAAACTGATTGTTAACAAATCTTTCTTGAAAGGAAGGTGAGTGTGAGGGAGCTGCCACCAATCAATGGACTATAACCAGATTATCTGATTAAGTCAATAAACAAAATCTTGTTTATAATTGTTTATATAACTCAATATATAATGTTTCTTAAATGTTTAATAAGCATATTAATGTAATCAGGCAGGATTGGGTAGCTGCAGGCTTGTAGACACTCCAGTGGATTAATGTCGTTATACTGTATATTACACTAAAAGTTCAGAACAAAAGGTTTTTCTAGGACAGTAATGTGGGGCTAATATGGCTAGGGTTCTCTCTCTGTCTGTATGTCGTTCTATCATTTTACTTGTATCATTCTATCTATCATTCTATATGTATATCTGTCTATCTAGTATTGTGTGTGTGTGTATAGGTGGAGACTGGGTAGTGTTGTAACATGGGGTCAGTACTAACACTGTCAGTTTGACCAGAGCTGTGGTGATGTCATCAATATCATACACTTGCATCACGTTTTTGTTTTTACAGGAGAAGTGCCATCTGACTGAGAGCAACATTGTACATTTTATGATAAAAAAAAAAAAGATTTTAAGGAAGGAAAGTAGCGGCAGTAGCGGGTTCGTGGGTTGCAGTGAGGTCTGTAGCGGGCTCGTGGGCAAGGAGCTTAGGTGGTGCCGGCAAGACAGGGAGCTCGGGTGACGCCGGCAGGGCAAGGAGCTTGGGTGCGAAGTCTGGAGCTGACTCGGGCTCTGGTGCGGAGTCAGGAGCGGGCTCGGCGAAGACTGGAGCGGGCTTGAGTGCAGAGTCTGGAGCAGCCTCGGCGAAGACTGGGACAAGCTCGGCGGAGGCAGGAGTGTCCATCTTGTCCGTTGACGCTGGCGGAGTGGCGGTCTTGTCCGTAGATGCTGGCGGTGCGGCCATCTTGTCCGTGGACACTGGCGGAGCGGCCGTCTTGTCCGTAGACGCTGGTGGTGCGGCCGCAGGCCGAGTGCCGTAGGTAATCACAGCGTGCTGATATACAGCCATATGGCACGGCTACGAGTGTGATATTGCGTTTATACAACAGTTCGACGGCACGAGTGTGTAAATAAATAAGAACAACAACGGAGTGTCTTTAAAACCCTCTTTTGTGCAGCACTACTTCCTTCCGCCACGGATTCAAATCTCAGGTTGTCAGTTGGACCAAGCCTCCGTTACTAATTCTAAAACGTCACTTCAGAACTAGTAACGAAGGAACGTTTCAAAACTCAAGTTGTCAGTTGAACCAAGCCTCCGTTACTAAGTCTAAAACGTCACTTTAGAACTAGTAACGAAGGAACGTTGAGTCGCTTCATTGAAACACATTGAATTTTGTACAGTATTAGAGAGAAGAGTCTGATATGTCCCGTCTAGTTGTAGCCAATATGCTATATAAGGATGTAACGTAACGTTTATTATTATCAAATTTAACATAGCACAATTCGACTTGCTCTGGAACAAATAATAGATTAATAAGACCAAAGATTGCCCGTTCTATGTACTCAAATTGAATTATGTCTCATGTTTAACCACTATAAGAGCCAGCGGCAAATCCCCGAGGCATTGGCCGAGATTAAGCTGTTCTCGGCGGTTACAGAAGCACTGAACGGCCGCTGACGCACTCGAGCTTGCATCTCCAAAAACGTCAAAACAAATTGTAAAATAGGCGCTGTTATTAAATATGAGTCACATATTTCAGGTCTAAACAACAACATTCTCGCCTAAAAAACTATTAAAACTACAGTTCGTGGTACAAGAAGTAGTATTTGTAAAAATTACGGTTGATTTGATCGGCCGCCATGACGGTCACTTCAAGCGAAGTGATACAAACGGTGAAAAGGCAGTAGGAGTGCTGTTATCACTGAAATATCGCATGGCTATCAGCCAATCAGATTCGAGAACCAGACAGAACTGTTGTATAAATATATATATATAAATATATATATATATATATATATATATATGCACACACACACACACACACACACACACACACACACATTGGGTTTCCATGTTTTATTGGTATTTTTATGCTGTACATACTGTGTATATTCTATCCTATAACCCTACCCCCAACCCTCACAGAAAACATTCTGCATTTTTACATTTTCAAAAAATATCATTTAGTATGATTTATAAGCTGTTTTACTCATGGGCACCAAAAACTGTCCCCACAAGGACAAGGATTTCAGATATTGCCATCTATGTGGGGACATATGGCCCATACTATAGAGTTTAAAACTGGTTGTAACATGGGTAATAATGTTTCTTGAGTACCAAATCAGCATATTAAAATGATTTCTGAAGGATCATGTGAAACTGAAGACTGCAAGTCATGGCTACTGAAAATTCAGCTTTGCCAAATCTTGTTTGTATTATCCTAATTTGAAAGCTGCAGTGGATAGAAGTATCTGCTAAATTAATTAATGTAAATATATCATACCATACTACTACTACTTATATACATACTATCATGTCATATACTTTGAAGAATATTTATGTAAAAAAAAAAAAAAAAAAAAAAAAATGGTATTACCACAGTCTAAAAATATCTAGGTATATATGATACTAATGAGCAAAACCTGTAGTTGCAATACGTTTTGTGTAGCCACTTAATTTCTGAACTACAAACCAATAAATAAATAAATAGCTTAACTTGATGATTATGCACCTTAAGTAACTGATAAATAACAGTTACTCAATTTGCTGATTAATGATATGCTTGTTAATTTGAAACGGCTGTGTAGGAGAGGCCGGTGGTCTGAATTACAGAGGAGCTGCTGGGTAAAGACACATTACTTCAGCTCTCCCTTAAGTACTCTTACTCTTTCTCACTCACTCTTTCTCTCACTCTCTTCTTTTCAGGTCTGGTGAGATTGGTGTCTGACAACTAGGTGTACTAGGAAAGACTGGCTTCCCCTTGAGCTAATGCTGCTAAAAGCACTGAAAGGCAAGTGGCATCGGCTCTTAGCTTCTGTGTGGAGTAAAAGCACAAATAAAGCATGTCACTGAGGATCAGCTTGGTGCAGGTATATTTCTATTTTCTGTCTTAGTGTTGAACTTCAATAAAATACATGAAAACTTTGAGCACCAACAATAGCACAACTGTGAAGAAAATTTGTCTATAGCTTTTTCTTCAGCTTTTCCTTTTTGATTATTATTTTATTTATTTATTTATTTATTATGGAATATTGCAGTGTTTATTTTGAATGATTTACCTGTGTGTAAACAATCCAATCAATTCCTCATGGACAAAATCAAGTCCCGCTCTTTATGTTTTCTTGTTAACGATGCCTTTTCCTCAAAAATATATGTCACAATAGAGAAAAAAAGACTGTCGCAGTTTCCGTTTCATGCCAAATATGGCCTACAGTACGTCACGTGTGAACAAAACCGTGGCTCAAAAAAAAAAATTAACATCACTGATAGTTATAAACATTTAAATATTTTACCCAGTTCAATTCAAATTTTTAGAATTTGTTCAGCAACTGAAAACTGCGGTTAATAGTAACACTATCACAGTAGCTTTAGTCTATCAGCAGCAATCACATGCTTTCTATTGTTTGGGAGAAAATGCAAGCATTTCCCAGTCCCATCTGTTTTAGCAGACGTCTTAACAAACCCAATCAGCATTTTCTGTAATGCAATTCACATTAGGCAGGAAAACTAATTAAATTCTGCAAAGACAGCCAGTTCTTGTTTCGCATATGAGAACAAATGACATACATGTCTTAAGCTACAGTAAGGAGAAGACATACAAGTTAATTCAAGAGTTCACATTTTTATATAATCCTTAAATGAGGTAAAGATAAATATATTCAGCTTTCTGTTCATGATGGAGGAATGAGAATCAACTTAAACTCTACATTTCTCTCATGGACTATTAATGGATTAGTTCACTTTAAAATGAAAATTACCCCAAGCTTTATTCACCCTCAAGCCATCCTAGGTGTATATGACCTTCTTCTTTCTGATGAACACAATCTGAAGCTCAAGAAAGTACATCCATCCATTATAAACGAACTCCACACGGCTCTGGGTGGTTAATAAAGGCCTTCTGAAGCAAAGCGATGCGTTTGTAAGACAAATATCCAAATTTAACAAATTATAAAGAAAAAAAAATAGCTAGCTTCCGCCAGACCATCTTCAGTATTTAACTTACGAAGAACGTGTAAATCAAAATGCTTACGCTACGTCCTACGCCTACCCTGTTCATATGATGAAAAACGCGTAACTGACACGACATGAGTTACGCTTTTTTAAGGCAGGAACACACCAAGGCAATGGTCGGCCGTCGGGCAGTTTTGGTTCGTCGGCCGTCTAAGAATTCTTAGTGTGTTCTGCATCGTTGGCTGAAATTAGTCCTCGTCGGCTTTTTACCGGCAGATGTTGAATCGGCGTTGGAGCTCGTCGGTCCGTCGGGCCATCTGTTCATTCTGATTGGCTGTTCAGCTACTGCCACCTGCTGGTACGGAAAGGCATTTCATCTTACGCAGGCGCAGAACGGACATGCTACTTGGCCGTCGGTTGTCGAGCGTTGGTTTGGTGTGTCAGGGCAACTTTGGACCCATACGCTGCCAACGTGAGCCAACCCCGCAGTCTGCTTTCGTCGCCACTAGCTCGTCGGCTTGGTGTGTTCCTGCCTTTAAGTTGAATATGGAAGGCGCTTTGGCAGAAGCTAGATATTTTACTTTATAACTTGTTAAATATGGATATTTTTCTTACACAAATGCACCGCTTCGCTTCCTTGAGCCGTGTGGAGTGCTTTTATGATGGACAGATGCACTTTCTTGAGCTTCATTCTCGTTGGTCCCATTCACTGCCATTATAAAGCTTGGATGCGTCAGGAGATTTATTGATATAACTCCGATTGTGTTCATCAGAAATAAGAAAGTCAGGCTTGGGGTAATTTTCATTTTAAAGTGAACTAACCTTTTAAAAAAGAGATTTGGGGTGGATTCACAGGAGTGTGGCAAGCGGACGTTTATATACCCTCAAGCTGCAATGTGATTGGATGAATACATATCTCCTGTTCTTTCATTTTGAACTCCCTTATTTGTAGGTAGAAGACTATGTTGGCTTTGAAGTAGGTAAAACTGAAATAAACATGAAAGAATGCAGGGGGAAAAAACAGGTGAATCTACACGATTTCAGAGATTTTTTTTATTTATTTTGAAAGCATCATGGGAACCATCGTATCAATTTAACATTTCAAGTCAACTCACGGCCAACTCTCTCAAACAGCATGCATGCATTAGGATGTTATTGAGTGAATTCTCCTGAGTTTTTCTATCTTTATTCTTTAAATTATTTATTATTTTATTTTGAAGATACCATGTAACCGAGGCTGCATGGGTTGCTTTGAGAGGATTAAACTCTAAAACCTCCAGGCGATGTTTGCTCATCTTACAATTTGTGTGAGTGTTTGCAGCTTCCATTCTACAGTCAGACTGGCTGAACAAATCTGAGTTAACACAAACAGGGCACGATGTTTTCCTTTTTAACGATTTTTTAGGATTCATATGGCAGAAACCTCTTCACCTGCTCTTGACTTATGACTTATTTGATTAGTCTAGCAGTACAGCTGTTGCCTATGAGCACTACATTTGTTGATACTATCTTGACAGCAGTCTGAGGTGTAAGAAACCTTACGAGACAGTAAAATGTGTCTGTGCCAGCTCACAGTTCCCACCCTAGCTGCTCTGTAAATAAAAGAGGCGTGCATTGAATACGGTTAACCGGGATAAATTCAAATGCTATAATACATCTGTGGAAATGAAATTGAATTTGGTGGCCCACTTTACTGTGTCTAATCAGGTGAAAGCATTCTCTCTCACACACACATAGGCAATGTTCAAAATTAAATATTAGTATACTGCATATACTACACTGATTTTACATAGTAGTATGTGGCATCTAGTTTTCATCTAGGAAATTAAACATGCTTATTCTGCATTTGTAATCCTATTTCAAAAAAATAATAACTTTTGACATTCGAATTCTAATCAGATCATGCTTTATAATCACTTCTGGTTCACTTTTCACACTGAAATGGAATTGCATTATGGGATACAATGTGCTTTCGCTGAACACTGCACATTGGGGCAGTCGTCTCATCTTTGTATCTATTAATACAGAAAAATGCATATATGCAGCAGTGTTCATACTGTATAGTATAAAAAATGTATGCATCATATATTGCTATGCTCTAGCTGACATTGCCATTCTTTTTCCTTCTCTGTCTCTCCATCTGTTCAGTTGCAACTTACCGGATTCATTATTTAGATTGAATCACTGGTCAGGCAGCTCCCATGGCAAGCATTCAACATAACATGGTGTTAGAATTGCCCTTGCTTTGTGCATGTGTCAGGTCTGCTCATGTGTAAATGAGTGTGCTCAATACTGTTTATATAAAAAGGTTAGTTCACCCAAAAGTGAAGATTTTGTTATAATTTGCTTGCTGTGAAACACAAATTGAGAAATGTTGAATAATGTCTTTTACAAGCAATGTATTTTCTTTTTTATATGAATAGGGACTGAATATGTCGAGCTTCAAAAGGATGGCAGATCACCATAAAGGTGTGCTCACATTGACTGTTGTTCTGTGAATTTTCACAGATGGTATCCAGTCATTTCAATAGAAACCCATGCGATTGAGAGGCAGAGATTGCAATGGGTTCAAGTTGATTATGTGGATTCACCTCATTGACCTACAGAAAGCTTCCTGGTTTAAAAAATGACTTCTGTGTGAGCTGTGCTTCATGCATCACTACAACATTGACTATAGACAATGGATCGAAATTTTGCTAATGTGATCACCAGTGTTGCGGGTAACGCATTACAAGTAACGTGAGTTACGTAATCATATTTATTTTTTCAAGCAAAGTAAATCATTACTTTTAAATGTAAACAAAATATCTGATTTACTTTTTAAAAGAAGTAACTCAAGTTTGTTTTCCCATTTATTATTTATTGTCTCTCCTGTCCACAAGTCTGACCCCTTATTTACAGTGTACGCATCTGTGGCTACTGGCCACTCTGGTCAGTGCTTGTGTTTACACTGGCCGTGCTCAGAAGCAGCTTGCCGCGCCGCTTCACTAAAGATAGGCGCCATGTCTATTTTTGACGGACGCCGCATCCAAGCCGCGCAGCTCAAATATAAAATAGTCAAAATAATCACCCTGTGTAAACTCCCGATCATATTTCACATCACTAGGAGGCCAGAAACTGATGACAAGAATTTCGAAGTTGAAAAACTTTAATAGGGCATATCAATAAACACAATTAAAGGACGACTCAGTAGTATTTGGAGGTTAGTCGCCTGATACCAACAACAAATGTCTAACCAATCAGCATTAGGGGACATATAATGGTCAAGGAGAGAGAACGAGCAAGAGGGAGATTTTAAAATAATAATAAAAAAAAAAACTAAAACGAGAAATTGGACACAATACAAAAGAGCTCAAAAGAATATCACTGGAATGAAGGTTTATGCCTGGGCAAGCGCTTTAGGACCCGCGTTTATATTAGAAAAGCTTTCCAGGCCTGAAAACAGACACGGAGGCTGCTTTGATCCCGCTGCTCATGTGAGTAACAGCATGGTTTTGATTGTCTGGAGCTGCTGTGCTGTTTGCGACTAACAATTAACACTTTGTATTTACTCTTGTGTACTGTATGTTCATTTTTTTGTGCTTCCTTGTCGTTCGTTCATCAACTGCACCTTTTGTTGCATGTCAGCTGTGATAAACAGACATCCACTTGCATTGCGTGTGTAACAGCGGCCAGATAGTGAGAGTTGTGCAGGTAAACCACTGCACACTGCGACTGCTAATCGTCATTGATAGTGCGTTCACCTCACATGCCAGTGGCGATCGGGCCGGGGTTCGAGACCGACTCGGAGCAGAATGGAGTGCAAGTTTTGGAGGCGGAGCAATGAAGAGAGGGGTGGGTTTGTTTGGGTTGATTTTAAATATCAACAATGTCCAACAGTGTAGTTCAAATTCTACTTACAGCACCTTTAAACCAGACAAAATACAACCATTTAGCCATTAAAAACACACAAAAAAATCAAGGAAAACAACACTGGACAGGCAAATCTCGTGGTCTCGCGAATCCAACCGCTTCACTTCTGAAATGCTCCTTGTATGAGTTGATACCACAGAGGGCGGAACAAAACCTTGCAGGAGCCATAACTCATTGCAGACGTGTGCAATGTAAATAAGGGGTGAGGCTTTGTGTGTGTGTGTGTGTTATTAAAAATCCAACAAGCAAGCTCAGCCAAGATTGGAAAAAAGTAACGCAAAAGTAACGTAACACATTTCTTTCCATAAAAAGTAAATAGGTAACTCGATTAGTTACTTTGTAATGCATTACTTTTAAAAGTAACTTTTCCCAACTGGTGACTCGGGCCCTATTCCAGGTCTTCTGAAGCTATATAATGTAATTGATTGTCTTCTTTTTCGTAATCCTTTCAAATCCATTTTACAGTAAATGAAGTAATATGACAATATCGATGTACTGCCGTTAGATGACGGAAAATGCTCGAGCAACCTACGATTTAGTATCTTAAAACAGATGTGTTAAAAACAACACAACATGTGTTATTTCTTAACACACCTGTGTGTCTAGTTAAGGACAACACATTTTGTGTTACTTTTAACTCAACCATGTGTTATTCCTGCTCATTTTCTACACACCAATGTGTTATATTTACACAATTTGTGTCAATTATGTACACAAAACGACACAAAACGTGTCACAAAAATAACAAAATAACTCACTTTTTTGAGCCTAATCTCTTCAGATGAATGTAACTTCGCGAGCATATTAAGTGCATCCTGGCTGACTCGCTGTATTATTTATTTTGCTTTTGTGGTTACAGAAACGTTTGAAAATGCTTCTCGGAAGACTTAAGTATTCCTTCATGGTAAACAAAAGTAATAGGCTGTAGAAGCTCAGGAGACAGTGCCAAGTAAATGCAAGAAAATAATAACACAGGTTGAAAGAACGAACTGGCAAGAGACACAACGAGAGAACTCAAAATAGAGGAAGACAAGTCTTTCAGAACAATAATAATAATATATAAATTAATATTGTTGTGTCCGTCTTGATTGTTTCAATTTTATAAAGGTCTATTTTTCTTATAGTGCAAGCTCTACGATAATTTACAAGTAAGATGATGAAAGTACTTTAAACTAAAAAAAAAAGTTAATGTATTTATTAATTCGTTAATGACCTAGTGATTGTATTAGCCTAATCCTTGGAAATACGACATTTACACTCGGGCGAAACATTGCAAACCATTATTCTTACACAAACTCTACGAGTTGTAATTCAATTGGCCAATCTCCGTGAAAACATTAGAATGTAATCCAACAGCTATCCTCATCATCTATCATATTCCAGCCTTTCATCCCCTCACACAGTCTGTTGAATATTTATGAGAATGCCGACGTCACCAGAGCGCTGAGCAGCGCGTGAAAAGCGGGATGTGAGGGAGGGAGCATGCGGGGAGCGCGAGAGAAGAACGCTTCCATGCAAACCGTCGCTTGACAGCGTCTTTTTTACTTCCACCTGCGTTCGTTGCATAAGGATTGTGGATTTCATCTGCCCGCTCATCTAAATCGTGTCTTATTTCGATGCCCGAGCGCGATGCATCTTTGCTTTTACAGATAGAGTCGCATGAAGGATGCTGCACACGGAGGATCGTTGTTTGACATGCACTGACATTTAAAATGAGCCATCTGAACCGTGCACATCTCATGCATTTTGACTCATGAGTGCACAGCGTGATTAAACGCGTGCTTTTAATCTCCGTAGGCTGCTCTGACACATTTCTAAACGTTTGTAATGGGGGTCAGCAGAAGAACCCGAGGCGGTGAGATCTGATTGCAACCTCTATTGCGTGTTTTACTTATATATCATATATACTTGCATCATCATATACGCGCGTTGATCAGCTGTTAAGCTTGTGAAACTGCGGAGCGCGCGGGTTGTGTGTGGTGCTGAAAGGACAGCTCCCACCACAGCGGATCATATGGATCAATATTAGGGGTCTGACAGTGTCGCTCTCGGGCTTTAATGGCTGTGGCACGCAAGATCAAAACTCTGCTGACGGTCAACATTCTGGTGTTCGTCGGGATCATCTTGTTCTCGGTCTACTGCAGGATCCAGGACCGATCCGAAGAGCTCGTGCAGCTCGGGAGGCTGTCGGATCAGAGACTGCGAGGCAGGAATGCCAAAGTTACGAACTCCATGGACAGACAGTCCATTCTCAAAAGGCTCGAGCGACTAGAAGATGTGGTCTATAACCAGTTAAATGGTATGTGAGCTTTAATCATCTTTGACTTGCATTAATAAGTCATTTACATGAATTATATAATGCATAATAAATCAGTGTTTTATGGACTTTATTGTGAAATTTACTGAGATTGTCAACGACTTTATCACATGACAATTAACAGAGACATGTTTATGATGCAATAAACATGCCAGGAAGATCAAGGCAGGATTAGGTGCACATATCAAAATATATCATTCAAAGTGTTAGCACACTCCTAACTGATTAAATGTAATGATCTATTAAGCATTATATGATTTCATAATGTCATTGCTGAAATATAAAGTGCTATCTGGGAAATTAGAGAAAGGACAGTGTTGCCTGATTGTAACAGTAATACATTTTGTCCTGTTTCCCTAACTCCAGGCATGTTTCGGAGATGTTGTTCTGAAAGTTTTCTTGCTTCTCTGTTATATTATGACAGTTGTGACAACAATATACGCATTTCTCAGAGTATGTTTTGCCTTTCAATATGTGTATTATTCTTTAAGGCCAATTTAATTAATATTTAATTCAAATGCAATTCATACTTGTCTAAATCTGGAATACAAAACTGACCTCTCTTGTGCTTGAAGTTTTACACATTATGTGATATATATAGTTAGAATTTTTACCAATAGGCTGTTTATTTATGTATTTATTTTGACAGCAAAAACAATACAAGAATTTGAAGCAATGAATCAGAATTGTTCTAAATTTCCCAATCATGGTTGGGGAAAAATTACCGTATTCACAGATATTCATGTCCATAAAAAATCTGCAGATTTCCACTGAATTAGACACTGCGTCATTCATAAAATTCAACAAATTATCTTTCCCCTCTGTGTTCATGCATTTTTGGCTTAATTGATTATGCTTAAGCTACCAATAAGAATGTAGAACTCTCAGTTTTGTATAGTAGATTTGACCATTTTTAAGTCCATTCTACATAATCCCACAGGTCAGTGCAAAAAAAAAAAAAATCTGAAGATTCTCTAAGCCTGTAAAAAGAAATGGTCCTTCTGCGATCTTGCTTCTCATGCACTCGTATCTGTTCTTGCCATAACCACACTTGTGCTCCCACTTCTGAGTTCTTTTCTTAGAATATTAGAGCCCATTTCCTCAATCATTATGTTTCTAGACCATAGAGCATTTTCCTCCGGAAAACATATGAAGGTCATAGTTCACGTGATGTGCTATCCTTCCTTTAAATGTCTGTTAAAAGACCTATCACTCCCTGTTTGCTTTTCTTAGCGCATCTATTTGATCTGATTGTTATTCCGTAAGACCGGCACCATTTGTGTGTGAAGGGGGTCACTCTGTCAGTTTGAATTATCCTTCTCACATTTGGAGGAAAGCCAAGAGGCACTGCTTTACAAAAAAGCCCTCTAATGTACCCTACTGATTGAAAGGGCTTTCATTCTGCACAAGTGCCACCACATATTTCCCCCGGAGGCTTTTCCACTCTGTAGAATTCACCAGTCTGTCACAAATCTTCTTGATGTTGGGGGCATTATACATTTTATTTTGACACATTTTTATCGGATGCGCATAAAAATTGCGAGATTGCACTCGCCGACTGTATGTGATAGTACATTTCTGTTGTCGTATTTGCTTCCAATAGTGATTTGAGGTAATTGTCCATTTTTCAGTTGTTTATTGTCTTGACAATGAGACCCAGAGGATTATGCCAAGGTCCGATTGCATTTCTAGGACACAGCGAGTTTTACAAGAAAGCAGTAATTGTCTGGCTGTTGATGGCGCCCTTATCCCTTGAAACATCTTAGCAAATATGCTGTAAATGTTTGTATGAGCATTACTTTGATGAATAATTTCACAGAGAACATTATAACATAATCACAGACAGTGCTTCTGGTTTGAGATGGACAGATGTATCATCAGTTACAACCCCCAACGTTCATTAGATGAGAATCATAGTACATAGCATGATCATGCACCTGTTTTTTGAAGGGGCACCGGTGGTGAGTCTGGCAAAATTGCAATTGAACTTGACAGCCAGTGATCATCTTGCATTGTATTGCATGTAGTTTGTGTAAGAAGGTGTGGACACTGGTGATCTTTTCTCTCTGATTTTAGGGATAAGATATGGGTAGGGTTATGTTTAGGGGTAGTTTTAAGACTATGTTTTCGGACAGGAATGTTGTTCCAGGATTAGCAAAATGTTGAAATCATAGTCCTAACCCCTGTAGTCAATAATTTTATCCTTTAAAACTCATCTTAAAACTTGCCAAAATTACATATTTAAACGTTTTGTTCCTGTGAAAAATTCTTGTTCCTGTGCAAAATAGCTTGAATGTAACTCTAATATGCCTCCACTCGCTCATGCCAGCTCAGAGATCCACTCGGTCAACTTACTGAGGTAAATGCAGCACAATAATATCACTTTTTACAATGTCGGACACATAACGGTAATTAATATGATTAGCCTTTTGCTTGACTATGTTATCAAACAGCTAATAATTTGTTGCTAATGTTACACAAACCATGTTCCAAGTCAGACAGCTGCCTTCTAACAATCAGTATCTGTACAAACTCTTTGAACAACTCAGAACGTCGGAGGAGAAAGGCATATAGTTCATCATAACCTCGTAATATACATCATACACCCAGGTTTAAGGAGAAAATACTCAGCAGTGGTGTTGACAAATTAATTTGCACATAGTTTGTTTTAAAGCATATTGAAAACACCACATAGACATATAAACAACATTAAAAACTTGATTTTCACCAATACATTTAAGTCATATTGTGATGTTCCTCATTGTTTGCTATAAACTGCATGTTGATTTTTCTGTAGGATTGCTTTACTCAACTTAATCTAGCCTTGAGGGATAGTTGTGATGCTAAGATGCGAGAGGGAGGTGGAAATGTCACTATAAAACCTGAATAATTTGGCAGTTACTTAAATAATGCATGTAAATCAGTTAACTTGAGTCACAAGAGTCAAATTAATTTGCATTGTACACAAGCTACACAGTACAATAAACTACGATAGCATAGATTAATTTAATCAGCGCAGGAAGTGTAATGGCAATTACTATTTGGACAAAACCGGGATGCAAAGAGCCATTCTGGGATAGACGTAGGTCCTTTCCAACATAGTTGTTTAGAAATGCTGGATTATTGTGAAAAGACCCTTTATCTGACTGCTATAAAAATGCAGAGCTATGAGAATGTGCAATTAGTCCCTTGATTAGGCAGCAGATCTACCATGAGCATTACTGCTAAAGTGTGCTTAATTTCTACAGCTGTAGATCGGTTTACCTCCGCAAACACTGATACGGTAGACTGAACCGATTTCTACCTGGGAAGTGATAAACACGGAGAAGACTACACCATTCAAAAGTTTAGGTCTGTGCGAATTATTATTATTATTATTATTATTATTAATAATGTTTTTAGTAAGTAAATAAGTATTTTATGCTCACCAAGGCTACATTTATTTGATAAAAATACCATAAAAATAATAATATTGTGAAATATTATACAATGTAAAAAAAAAAAAAAAAAAATGTATTCCAGTGAAGACAAAGCTTAATTTTTAGCAGCCATTACTCTATTCTTCAAAGTCACATTATCCTTTAGAAATCACTCTTTGGTGCTCAAGAAACATTTCTTTTTATTATTATCAGTGTTGAAAACAGTTGTGCTGATACTAAACTGATACTTTTTTTCAGGATTCTTTGATGAATAGTATTTTTAAAAGAACAGATATAGGTATCTTTTGTAACAATGCAAAAGTCATTACTGTCACTTTTGATCAATTTAAGTATTAAAAAAAATCTTACTGACTCAAAAGTTTTGAATGGTAGTGTACACTGAGTGGTGTACAGTACTTGGGTGTCCTTATCAGCAGTGTTGGAGATATTTGGGGCAATTTTGCCCTCCTTTAATGCTGTAATATTCCTTTTTTTGTGCTGATATATTTTTAATTCATATTTCTAGATATATGTTATTTAAAAACGGGTTTGATGCCAAGGACCCCCAAATATGAGGTTCCCATTTGTGAAGGACCCCCTTTAATAAAATATAAGCTCGGAAGCCTGAACATGCAGGCGTGATGTGCGAGAACAAAGAGGGCTGTTTGAGTTTCGAGTTTGAGTTTCTATGTAGCATATTTGATGCATACTTTAGTGACGAATCACTCGAAAGCAATTTATTTACTATTTATTTTTATCTGCCATCAGACTATCTGAGATGTTGTTGTCATAACGCATTGCTATTGGTTGCGTCGTGCTTCGGACTGGCATTCTGACACCGTAAGCTTCATGCTTTCTAACCTTAAATCCCTATTTTTTTTCTTTTTGTTGCAATTATTCTACATATTGTACATATAACATACAAGAAGTTTATATCAGTAGTCCCAAATTCATAATTGTGACCACACAGTCTGTTTACAGTGCCTACCATTGTAACATATGTTTACATTTACTAATGTCTAGGTACACCTATTCAACTGCTTGTTAATGCAATTATCTAATCAGCCAACCACATGGCAGCAACCCAGTGCATTTAGGCATGTAGACATGGTCAAGAAAATCTGCTGAAGCTCAAACTGAGCATCAGAATGGGGAAGAAAGATGATTGAAGTGACTTTGATGTGGCATGGTTGTTGGTGCCAGATGTGCTGGTCTGAGTATTTCAGAAACTGCTGATCTACCCGGATTTTAATGCACAACCATCTCCAGGGTTTATGTTGAATGGTCTGAAAAAGAGAAAATATCCAGTGAGTGGCAGTTCTGTGAGTGAAATACTTCACATACTGTTGATGTCAGAGGTCAGTGGAGATGGCCTGGTTCGAGCTGATAGAAAGGCAACAGTAAGTCAAATAATCACTCGATACAACTGAGGTCTACAGAGCATCTCTGAACACACAACACGTTGAACCTTGAAGCAGATGGGCTACAGCTGCAGAAGAACACACTGGGTGCCACTCCTGTCAGCTAAGAACAGGAAACTGAGGCTACAGTTTGCACAGGCTCACCAAAATTGGAAAATAGAAGATTGGAAAAACGTTGCCTGGTCTAATGAGTCTCGATTTCTGTAAAATAATCTCAAACTGGTTTCTTGAACCACACTCAAATGACCTTCACAGATCTCAATCCAATAGAGCACCTTTGGGATGTGGTGGAATGAGAGATTTGCATCATGGATGTGCAGCAACAAATCTGCAGCAACTGTGTGATGCTATCACGTCAATATGGACCAAAATCTCTGAGGAATGTTTCCAACACCTTGTTGAATCTTTGCCACAAAGAACTGGGGTTATATATATATATATATATATATATATATATATATATATATACTTCGCGCTTCACAGTAAAACACACTTGGCACTTAGATGCAGCTTCTATGTAGTGTTAAATGGCAAGCTTAATCATTACATATTTGGCTTATCACACAGTGTGGGAGCCTCCTATAGGGATGAGGCTGTGTAGGTGTTCCATATACCATACATCTATAAAAAGTATGACCACCCCAACATTGTTCTGATACAGAGTGTTGGTACTATGGATAATGTAATTTCCCTGGTACTAGCAATTTAGAGTTAGTATTAAATTCAATGGAAGAAGTTAGAATATCAGTAACTAACTTCTTGCAATATAATTAAGATTATAGATTATTTAAATGTTTTTTTTTTTTTTTTTCAAACGTTTTTTTATAAATTGTTTCATAATTTATATGACCTTGTCTTACTTTATGAATTCTGGGTATAAATCAGCCTTTTGAGTAGGTATTTCACCACCATTGATGCTTTATGACCCAGTACATTTTACTGTCTAATAGATTCACAGTGGACTCTAAGGGGACTGTCCAATCCTGCCATTCATGTCCTCTTAACCACATTTTCTTCATGAATATTTATGCTGCACTAGCAACAGATTTTACATGAATTTATATATTCATTCAGCCCCTAAATCACCTCAAAAAGAAGTATCTCTTGTCCTGGAATCCATAAAAGGGCCAGTAAGACCAGTTTTTTTTTTTTTTTTTTCAAATCTTGTTACATAATTTAAAGCAATTCTGAATAAAAGTGCATCAGGCCTGAATGCTGTCAGAGCACTTTACAAGAAAGCATAAACTTGACTGGTAGTAACATGAATGGATGGCTTGAAAGACCTCCACAAACACAGTGGATTAAACCGTATTGGTTTGAGCCAGTGGCTGAAAGGGTCATGGCCTGCATCGGTTGTTGATGTTATTTACATGGTCTGTAACAGTAGGTTTTTATAGCATCTTGTTAAAACTGGTCCAGTTATTGTATCATAATTAAATTGATATGATTGAAATGTTTAAAGGTGCCGTAGAATGTGTTTTCAAAAGATGTAATATAAGTCTAAGGTGTCCCCTGGATGTGACTGTGAAGTTTCAGCTCAAAATACCCCATAGATTTTTTTTAATTCATTTTTTTAACTGCCTATTTTGGGGCATCATTAAATATGCACCGATTCAGGCTGCGGCCCCTTTAAATTATCCTGCTCCCCGCCCCTGGAGCTCGCGCTTGCCTTAAACAGCATAAACAAAGTTCACACAGCTAATATAACCCTCAAAATGGATCTTTACAAAGTGTTCGTCATGCAGCATGTCTAATCGCGTAAGTACAGTGTTTATTTTGATGTTTACATTTGATTCTGAATGAGTTTGATAGTGCTCCGTGGCTAAAGCTAACATTACATGCTGTTGGAGAGATTTATAAAGAATGAAGTTGTGTTTATGAATTATACAGACTGCAAGTCTGTTTAAAAAATGAAAATAACGACAGTCTTGTCTCCGTGAATACAGTAATAAACGGTGGTAACTTTAACCACATTTAACAGTACATTAGCAACATGCTAACGAAACATTTAGAAAGTCAATTTACAAATATCACTAAAAATATCATGATATCATGGATCATGTCAGTTATTATTGCTCCATCTGCCATTTTTCGCTATTGTTCTTGCTTACCTAGTCTGATGATTCAGCTGTGCACAGACTCAGACGTTAATACTGGCTTGTGTAATGCCTTGAACATGAGCTGGCATATGCAAATATTGGGGGCGTACATATTAATGATCCTGACTGTTATGTAACAGTCGGTGTTATGATTCGCCTGTTCTTCGGAGGTCTTTTAAACAAATGAGATTTATATAAGAAGGACGAAACAATGGTGTTTGAGACTCATTGTATGTCTTTTCCATGTACTGAACTCTGGTTATTTAACTATGCCAAGGTAAATTCAATTTTTAATTCTAGGGCACCTTTAAATTTGTTGTCTACAATTTATATATTTTATTACATTATATTTTATAATTATTTTATTATATATTTTCAATGTTATAATTGAATATTTATCATAAAATTGCATATTATTATATTATTACAGATATTATAATATTATTGCATATGTATAATTTTATTTTATAATAATGTCGTGGTGATTCGTAAAAAGTCAGTGATTTGATTTGGTTGTGGACTTATTACTCTTCAAAACGCCCCATCGGAAAGACTAGCATGTTTAATTTTTTTCGGTGACGGGTTCCGTCACATACCGATGACCAATAGGAGCACATGAGCTCTTCCACAGCTCTTCCATAAGCTCTTCTACACAGCTTTCAAACATGGTGAAACAAAAGAGAGATGATGGTATTGCTGCTGCTAGATTATGCAAAGTTTGTGGAGCTATGGGAGCAATACTCCTGCCATTATACTCCCCTTATACCCTTAAATAGGGTACTATTTGAGGGTACAGCCATTTGTAGTGGTGTCCGAAACCATAGTGGATGTTATTGAGTGCACTCATTCAATCCCATAATGCACCGCAACAACGAGTGTACAACTGATGTATACTCAATGGCTAGAGAATACCCATAAGGCACTGTGAGGGTCATGCCAAATGAATTCCCCCGTCTTGCCAGAAGATGGCGCCTGCAGCTGAATCATTCATCCATCCGTTTTTTAAACTGTTGGTCCAATGTGGATTCAGAGTAATATCATACAAGTATCCTATAAATTCCTTTTTAATTGATTATTAAATTGTTTACTTAAGGTTTATATATGCTAGTTTCCATGAGTTTCCATAGGTTCATGCTAGTTCAAGATAAATCTTTTCATTACTACTGGAGCTACCAGTAGTTTGCTAAGTTTCAAATGATTATTAAACTGCAAGCACAAGCTATGCAAGAGCGCCAGCCGTTCCGGCACACTCAGTGTCTGAATTCACTCGCTTGTTTTCATTCACTCCTTCAGGTGTACTGTTTTATAGTTGAGTGTCAGGAATAGTGAATGAGGGTATAGAGGGCGATTTCGAACACTGGAAGTTGGTCGCTAGTTTTGCCTTTTCAGTAACATCACACGTCTTTAAAGACGGAAGCGATGATTGGTTGGGAGGCAACGTATAGTCTGAACACAACATTAGACAGCAATAAAATTAAAATGAAGACTTTGGAGAGAGAACTTTTCTGAAGTCTCCCAATTCTCAGATTTTTCTTCTGAGATAAAGACTTAATGACTCCTTTGAGCAGAGATCTCAACAGTGTCTCAGATTTTGATCACATTTGCCAAGAGACCAAAGTCAGCACTCCAAAGTAAGACATTTTAGTATGAGTTCCAACATTTCTTATGAAATTCTTCTCTGAAGAATGATCTAAGCTATGCTATCTGCATTTTTTTTTTAAATTTCTGTACTGTTATCATATATACCAATACAGTACCAATTGTCTCATTTGTTTCTATTCTTATTTCTAAAGTAACTTCAGAAGAGACATCTGAGATCTGTTTGATACTTAATGAAACTGAAACTGACAACTCGGTTAAGTCTAGCGAGCTATCAAACAATAACCTCTTAGCAAAAATAAAAATTCCTCAGGGTTGGGATCTGAATCCTGGTTGTCAGGACTGTAAAGCTTATCATGAGTGAGGTATTCATGTTTCTGAACTACACATGCACAGAATATGCTTCTAAAAGAAAGTGGAATTGGAGCTATCTGTCAAGAAATTCAAAGCTTTTTGCGAAAAGTAGCTAACAGGATATGTTCATAAGCCGTTTCTCAAAGACAGACTGCCGAGCAGCCTGTTAAAATAATGAGTCTGGAAAGGCCAGTCCATTACAGTAAGAGAGAGAATG
Organism: Megalobrama amblycephala; assembly: GCF_018812025.1. Lineage (NCBI taxonomy): Eukaryota > Metazoa > Chordata > Actinopteri > Cypriniformes > Xenocyprididae > Megalobrama > Megalobrama amblycephala. Next base: position 28,073,733 of record NC_063047.1, read on the forward strand.
TCAGAGAGAGAGAGTTACTCCATCCCTCTAATCATAGTATCATGGATTTCAGGCACACATCCTTCACTTTTCCAAAAAAAAAAAAAAAAGTGGTGTCCTATATTTTTTAGTGGACATTTTGAGACCAAATTAGAGTCAAACAAATGTGAACAAATGTGTTTTATAGAAAACCTGAAACAATTACAATTCCAGTGCTGATATATTTCCTATAGAAACATTTTTATTACCATCTGATGCCTGAATTATTAGCCTATATCACAGGAATTATTATTCAAAATAAGAATATAATAATACCCTTAGAATCATTGTTTATTTTTCTTAAAATTTGAAATTAGATATACCATCAGCCATGGTTAAACAGTAAATAAATTATTATTTTCTCAGTGCTTTGGTCTGTTAGTTCACCCAAAAATTAAATTTCTGTCAATTAAGTACTCACCCTCATATCGTTCCACACCCGTAAGACCTTCATCAGCGCTTCCAGGTTCTACGTCCGAACGCCGGCTCATTATTGGCCGGCTCCTGCGTCAGCACACGCATACCACTCGGATTTCATCAAAAATATCTTAATTTGTGTTCTGAAGATCAACAAAGGTCTTACGGGTGTGGAATGACATCAGGGTGAGTAATTAATTACAGAAATTTCAGTTTTTTGGTGAACAAACTTTAAACGGTTTCTTGTTTGTTGCATTTTTTTTTGAGAACTAGAAATCGAGAAATAGAGAACAGTGCTAATGGTTTAGAAACAACTGCCAATTAGCTTCTAGACTTCATGTTTATCTTATTACTGAAGATTTGTAAACTAGAAATGTACAAATCCCTAGTCTCTATCATGCTCTTTTCATTTGGAGGATGAAATAATGGCAAGAGGGCTGTAGAATTTTAAGGGAAGAAAACAGAATAATTGCTCGTCCATAAACAGAGCCCGTTTCCTTTGGTCTTTGAAACTTAATTTCTTCAGCTCAATGTAATCACTGCTGTCTCTTTACTGCCTTCAAAGCATATTATTATCTAAGTACACACGCATGCACACACACATTTACATAGACACTGATTAATAGCATCTCTGAGCTGAATAGCAGCAGCAGCAGCAAAAAAAAACAAAAAAAAACTACTTTGCCAAATTTATTAGCAGCCACTAAAATAATCTGAGAACGTCAATCAGTTAGTTAGCTTAAAGTTGGAAATACGTTAAGTCTACTTTCATGGTGCTATATTGCCACTTCCAAAGGATGAAGACTTGGGCTCGAATTGATATAATGAAACTGACGCCATCATTACTGCCCATATCACTGCAGAGTTTAGCTCCGACCAGCTCCAACACACTTGCCTGGAAGTTTCTAGTGCTGAAGACCTTCATTAGATGGTTCAGGTGTGTTTAGTTAGGGTTGGAGCTAAACGCTGCAGGATAGTAGCTCTCCAGGAGCAGGTTTGGACAACCCTGGTCTACTCAAGATGGTCTTCCAAACTGGATAAAGGGGTGTTCAGATTGTCTAGATGGTCTCACAGCATGGTCAAATTAGTTTTCAGCTTGTTTAGTTGGTTGGCCAGCACTTGACCAGTGACCAAAATGTTCTAAACCAACAAACCTGCTTTAAACTGTTTTTGTTTTTCAGCAGAGAGATATAGTATGTAAGCAAAAGCATTGTTGTACTATAACATACATGCAGTTTGAAAAAATTGTGTTCATGAAAATGATATTATCACCTCAACGTTTTGCATTGTATTAGCAGACCGCAGCTTTAAGTCATTGTGATTTGCAGTTTCTCTCTGCCATAGACAGCTGGCTCTCAGGGATTAGTGTCAAAATGCCAGGCCTCTATCTAATAGAATTCTCTCGAAACAGCCAACAGAGGCAGCCTTCGAGACAATGGCAAAACAATGACAGTGAAAGAGAGACAAAACAGAGAGAGATTACCATTTCAGCTCTAGCTTGCAAGAACATCTATGATGCAAAAACCCAGCCTCTAAGACAAGTCAACACTCTGGGAGGTCACGACTGCCAGGAAGAGAGACAGACCTGGAAAGCTTTATGTAGATCAGCTGGGACCCAGTCATTTGTGGTTACTTTATTGGGTTCAGGGTGGAATAGGGTTTAATGCTGCACCAACTGGTGTTTGTGGAACCGACTGGTTTGGATTCCAAGACACAATCTGTACGTTCCGTTGCCAAGTACGGTTATCGCTCAGAGCCAAACCATCCCTTCTCAAAAATCACTCTGAATAATTCTGTAATTATATCATATCAATTCCAATGATGTTTGTGAAGGGATAAACTTATGATCTGAGAAGATTTTGCCTGGTAGACAAGGTTTCAAAAGTTTGGTCTTGAGAAACATGAACATCCAGAGTCATAATAAGCTGAAATATCAACTCTGATATGTCCTTATATATGCTGATTTTAAGTGCTTCTTGTCAGTGGTATTTTACTACTAATTATAAGTTTTGAATAAGCTTTTATTTTTATATTTCAGTTTCATTTTAAATTGAGTTTACGTTTTAGTAATGTGTATGTGCTTTTGGCATTTTTATTAGTTCTCTGTTTAGCTTAAGCTTAAAGGTGCAATAGGTGATTTTCTACAGAAACATGTTTTGCTGTGCTGGTTGAAAGTCTCCTCATATCCTGATAGCAATCGCTATGTTAATCGGTCTTAATGTATTTTTATATATATTGTCTGTGGAAGGTGTAGGACCCTAAAATGTTTGTCCAAACTTTATATTCAGTCCGAATGAAATAATACAATGTCCTTACAATGTCAGCGTGTTCACGCAGATATCATACGTCATCAGTTTATACAGATTACAGACAGACGTCGGTCACGTAGCACCGCAAACAAACAGCAGCCACCTTTTACAGTTCCTACCGAATCAAAACTAGTTTATGCTGCATTCACACCATAACTACCATAATTAAAGGATTAGTTCACTTTCAAATAAAAATTACCCCAAGCTTTACTCACTCTCAAGCCATCCTAGGTGTATATGACTTTCTTATTTCTGATGAACACAATCTGAGATATATTAATAAATATCCTGGCACATCAGAGCTTTATAATGGCAGTGAGCGGGATCAACGAGTATGAGCTGAAGAAAGTGCATCCATCCACATCCATCCATCATATACTTACTCCACGCAGCTCCGGGGGGTTTATAAAGACCTTCTGAAGCAAAGCGATGCATTTGTGTAAGAAAAATATCCATATTTAAAGGGTTAGTTCACCCAAAAATTATGTCATTAATGACTCACCCTCATGTCGTTCCAAACCCGTAAGACCTCCGTTCATCTTCGGAACACAGTTTAAGATATTTTAGATTTAGTCCGAGAGCTTTCTGTCCCTCCATTGAAAATGTATGTACGGTATACTGTCCATGTCCAAAAAGGTAATAAAAACATCATCAAAGTAGTCCATGTGACATCAGTGGGTTAGTTAGAATTTTTTGAAGCATCGAAAATACATTTTGGTCCAAAAATAACATAAACTCCGACTTTATTCAGCATTGTCTTCTCTTCCGGGTCTGTTGTCAATCCAGGTTCATGACTCCGCAGTGACACTGCTGACGTAAGATGCTGCTGACGTGATATCCGGTGCGCCCAAGCTTCGTTTACAGTCTGAAGGAGACGCACGCTGTATTCAAGCTATTCTACATTGTTTGTATTTCGGTATTCCTATATTTTTTAAAATGGTGCGTAAGTGTGCATGTCGCGGATGTCCTAATTGCCAAAAACAACGATGTAAAAGTGCATTACCAACACCGACAGATGAAAGGATTCAATGGAATCAATTCAATGGAATCAATTCAATGGAAAGGATTCCGGAAGAGAATACAATGCTGAATAAAGTCGTAGTTTTTGTTATTTTTGGACCAAAATGTATTTTCGATGCTTCAAAAACTTCTAACTAACCCACTGATGTCACATGGACTACTTTGATGATGTATTTATTACCTTTCTGGACATGGACAGTCTACCGTACATACATTTTCAATGGAGGGACAGAAAGCTCTTGGACTAAATCTCAAAAAATCTTAAACATGAGGGTGAGTCATTGATGACATAATTTTAATTTTGGGGTGAACTAACCCTTTAACAAGTAATGAAGTAAAATATCTAGCTTCCACCAGACCGCCTTCTGTATTCAACAAGTACACGATTATGATGGATGGATGTGGATGGATGCACTTTCTTCTGCTCATACTCGTTGATTTTGCTTACTGCCATTATAAAGCTCGGATGCGTCAGGATATTTATTAATATATCTCAGATTGTGTTCATCAGAAAGAAGAAAGTCATATACACCTAGGATGGCTTGAGGGTGAGTAAATCTTGGGGTGATTTTCATTTGAAATTGAACCAATCCTTTAATTACGGTAAATATGGTGTGAACGCACGGACACACACGTCTCCCGGACATCCAACCGATTCAACCAACCAGATGACGACTTTGAAACAAGGCTGAGACTAGTGTATTGATAATGACAATTGAGAAAAAAACTAGTAAAAAAGTAGTTTATTAGCTTATCGTTGGCTGTTTATGGTTGCAAAGCTACATAGAAACATTGATATAGAATGTACGGTTATATACATGCGTTTACTGATATTGTGCTGCAGCTTAGAACATGCCACTTTTGAACTATTCTGAACTTCAATGACACAGTTTATGAAAAGAGCAAATAAAATATAATCAGCAAGATATTTCTCTCTTTTAATGTAGTACCAGTTAGAAACACTTTTGTAATTCAAGGCTTTAAAATGAACATCTTTGGATCATACATTTATTTCTGAAACGTGATCGAATTTTTATGTAGCTCTTAATAATTCAGTAAAACACATCATTTTGCTCTTTTAAATGTCAAAATGAAACAGCATCTGTAATGGATGTTACACGTATTCCATCCCTTTTAAAGAGCACGGCAAAGGTTTAAAACCAGACGTCAATTATTCTGACCATAAACTTCAACAGTTCAACAGAAAGACTAATGATTCTGATTAGGAACAACCGTCTGGCACTCGCTGTCTGGTATAATGGATATATTCTGTGCAATTCTTCAGTGTCATATTCTTTGGGTGTCAAACTACACAGCATTTGATGTCCCTTGTGCCGGAAACAAGCCTTGCTTCAATCCCATTCTAATTAGCATAGAACGAGAGGATGCATTAGACATTTTTGGGTGAATTTCCAAAGGGAAAGAAGTCTTACTCCGCACTGACAACCCTTTAAACACAGTTCACTTGCTTTCCACCTTTCCCCCCTGGGAGGTCTGTATGAAAGAGGTGACAAAAGGCGAAGGTGGTGTCTTGGTGTCCAACATCCAATTATCGCCCGTACTCTTATTCAGCAGATGTGATTTGTGTGTCACCGGTGGGTATTCCTGCAGTAATGAACCCAGTTTTGTATTACCGTACTTATGGGATATGCTGACCTTTGTCATGTTAACTGAAGTCAAACCTCTCCCCCCCATTGTTTCTCAGGTCTAGCCAAGCCCATGGGTCTGGTGGAGGGTCCTGGAGGTCTAGGACAGGGCGGTGCAGCTGCCACGCTGGGGGAGGACAGCCGAGAGAGCGAAGGGAGGTACGAGGAGTATGGCTACAATGCCCAACTGAGTGACCGCATCTCTTTAGACAGGAACATTCCGGACTACAGGCCGAAAAAGTGAGTATGCTGCAATGACTTTAAACACAGAACATGCCCTTGGAGGTTGAGATAAGAATAGACGTCTAGGCGAGCCGCAGTGTGCAAAGGCATTTTGTTCTACTCTGACACACACTCCTAAAAAAAGGCTGAAATTTAATTTGTCTGATGCATTCAATTTATTTTTCAGATGTTTGTACATTGTAAAAAAAGAATTGTTGGTTTAACTTAAAAAAGTAAGTAAGTTACCTAGTTCATTGAAATTAAACATTTTAGTTAACACAATGAAGGTGATTGGTTTAATCAACAGAAACTCAAAATATGATGTTATCTGAACCACATAAATTAAGTTGATTTGACAAAAGAAAAAAAAATGTGATAACAAATCATGAAAATATATATATATATATATTTTTACAGTGCACTAATGTTATTTCAGTACCATTGAGACACTTATGGTTTTCATTAATATTTTGAATTTGTTTTTATTTTTATATTTTCCATTTTAATTTTATTTTTTTAGTTTTATTCATTTTTTGTGTGTTTTTGTCCTTTTTTTCATGTCTATATAGTTTTTATTCATTTTTGTTTTAGTTGGTTTAGTCCGTCAAGTTAAACTAAATTAAAATGACAAATGTTTCTTTGGGAACTAGGTGAAATAAAATAAGTTCAATTTTTAAAATATTTTTTTAATCTTTTTTTTGTTGATCTAGTTAACGTTTATTTTATTTCAAATAACAAAAATGGTTTTAATTTTAGTAATAATGGTTTTAGTTTTAGTTTTTTCAACTATAAAAACCCTGTTTTTTGCATTGAAAATATGAAGCAATTAAATTCCACATATTCTTCAGGAGATTGTTCAAAATTCTGTCATTATTTACTAACCCTAATGTCATTCCAAACATATATGACTCTCTTTCTTCTGTGGAACACAAGAGAAAAAAAGTTTGTATACATTGTTTTATTTGTTTATTTACCTACTTTTTATATCTTTCACCTTTTTTTCTTGCCATATAGCCGTGGTAGCTAGCATGGCATTAAACTATAAAAAAACAAACAAAAATTTTTTTTCTCCATTAAAAATGAAAGTTGATTGGGTCCGATGTTGATTTGGATCCCATTGACTTTCATTGTATGGATAAAAACTTTTAAACTGTCCCTCAAAATATCTTCTTTTATGATCAAAAGTAGAAAGAAAGGTTTGTAATATATGTTTGGAACGACATGAGGCTGAACAGAATTTTCTTTTTTTGATTAACTATCCCTTTAATTATTTACAGAATATGTTCACAATATTTATGAGAACATTCTCTCCATTTTATGATATGTTTTAGAGGAAAAGTAAAATTTGGAGTGGTGTGCAACAAAATGCGACTTTATTGGCTGCTTTGACCTGTCCTGCCATAAATGCCATGGCCCAACTACACTGCAGGGTTGATTTTCAGACAGCGTTATACAAAGGAAAGGGGTTTATAAATAGCCCAGTGGCTGAATCACTCCCCACATTTTAGCATTACAACGCCCTTCAGGGAAGAAGCACATTAATAGAGTCAATAGCTAGCAGTGAAAAAGCATTGTGTTCGACAAAGGAAATATCACTGTGTGGAATAGTATCCCTGCCCACTAGGATAGTGTTAATGGTAGGAATGTTAATAATGCAGAAATAGTCCATGGGTATTTTATATCAGGGCAAAACGACCTTAGAAACAGCACTGGAATATTAATGGTCATTCATAATAAGTTATATATTTAGAACATGACTCAAAGCACAGACCCAGTGATTGAGAGGAGATAATATAGGCTATCCATATCAGCTTTTGATAGCTAGCTTGGTTTGTTGTGGTTAATGGTGGTCAACTTTAAAATCTAAAGATAAAAATATGCATTGTTTTTCAAATATTCTAGGCAAAAGTTGCTTTTATCATACTGATGGGTCTGTGTCTCATTTTAGCCATTGTAGATAATGGAGGTTGTCTTGCTATTGCTATTCTGAAGCCGCTGTAGTTGTTGTGATTCAAGCTGTGTGTAAATCACGATTCATTGTGTGTGTGCATCTTGGCAAAAATGCTTCCTGCTTGCATCACTGATAAACACAATCATTCATGCTCCTGTACACATAAATGTGTTACCTAAGATATCTCCTTGCACAATCCAAGTCATCACAAATCCGACCCTCACTCTGCACGAGGGGAAGGAACTATTATACACCTCTGTGAGAATGAAAACTTAATTGTAATAATGGTTTCTTTAACACATACTGTAGAGAATTGGTTTAGACAAATCGTGCGAATTCATACAGGTGAGGTCGTACAAATTCATACGAATTAACCACTTCGTAAAATACGTACGAATTGGTCGTGAGATAGTGTTGAAAATACGTGTTTACACTAGCATTCAAAAGTCTGTAAAATGTTTCTGAAAGAAGTCTCCAATGCTCAACAAGGCTGCATTTATTTGATTAAAATACAGTAAAACTGTAATATTATAAAATATACATACAAAATATATGTAGAGCATTTATTTAAAGGTGCCATCGAAACTTTTTTTACAAGATGTAATATAAGTCTAAGGTGTCCCCTGAATGTGTCTGTGAAGTTTCAGCTCAAAATACCCCATAGATTTTTTTAACTGCCTATTTTGGGGCATATTTAGAAATGCGCCGATTCATGTTGCGGCCCCTTTAAATGCTCACGCTCCCCGCCCACAGAGCTCGCGCTTGCCTTAAACAGTGCATAAACAAAGTTTACACGGCTAATATAACCCTCAAAATGGATCTTTACAAAGTGTTCGTCATGCATACTGCATGCATGTGTCGGATTATGTGAGTATTGCAGTTATTTGGATGTCTACATTTGATTCTGAATGAATTTGAGGCTGTGATCCGTGGCTAACGGCTAATGCTACACTGTTGGAGAGATTTATAAAGAATGAAGTTGTGTTTATGAATTATACAGACTGCAAGTGTTTAAAAATGAAAATAGCGATGGCTCTTGTCTCCGTGAATACAGTAATAAACAATGGTAACTTTAACCACATTTAACAGTACATTAGCAACATGCTAACGAAACATTTAGAAAGACAGTTTACAAATATCACTAAAAATATCATGTTATCATGGATCATGTCAGTTATTATTGCTCCATTTGCCATTTTTCGCTGTTGTTCTTGCTTCCTTAACTAGTCTGATGATTCAGCTGTGCACAGATCCAGACGTTCTGCCCTTGTGTAATGCCTTGATCATGGGCTGGCATATGCAAATATTGGGGGCGTACATATTAATGATCTCGACTGTTACGTAACAGTCGGTGTTATGTTGAGATTCGCCTGTTCTTCGGAGGTCTTTTAAACAAATGGGATTTATATAAGAAGGAGGAAACAATGGAGTTTGAGACTCACTGTTTGTCATTTCCATGTACTGAACTCTTGTTATTTAACTATGTCAAGATAAATTCAATTTTTAATTCTAGGGCACCTTTAAAATAAAAACCTTTTATAGCATTATAAATTGTCACTTTGGATCAATTTAATGCTTCCTTTCTGAATAAAATATTTCCTTTTTTTTTCCTTTTTTTTTTTTTTTTTTTTTTTTTTTAAATATTACTGACCCCAAAGAGATTAGAAAATGGAAAATTCACTTTTCATCGCTGTTGGATTGCACACATTATTTTCTGAACAGTTACGTTTTCTAGTCAAGTCATCTAATTTCAATAGCAACAATGTCTAACAAGAAGTTATGAATTGCTTACATATAAAACATTTATCATTTTATATATAGTGTTATGCTACTGAGATTCAGTAGCATAACAACTGGTAGGCCTTTAACATATGTTGAAGTGTTAACATAAATTATCTGCACAGAATGAAGAACTGTTAATTTAAAACAATACCTTGCTCAGGAGCATTGAAAAGAGTGTGGCTGTTTGTTCTTTTACACCTGGTATTACAGTTTTTCTCAATCGATTTGACACATTTCTCCAAACTCAGGTCATTGTTCTCAAAACAGTTAAAGGTGCCCTAGAACACTATTTCACAAGATGTAATATAAGTCTAAGGTGTCCCCAGAATGTGTCTGTGAAGTTTCAGCTCAAAATACCCCATAGATGTTTTTATTATACCATGTTTTACCTGCCTATTTTGGGGTGTAATTAAAAATGTGCTGATTCAGTGTGTGTACACCTTTAAATGCTTGTGCTTTCCGGCTGTGCATCTCCACGATGTTAATACTTGCTTGCCTTAAACATGGGCTGGTATATGCAAAAGTTGGGGGGGCATACATATTAATGATCCTGACTGTTGCGTACTGCTTTTTTTTCCCACGATGCATGACTCATGAAAATATATGCTGAGATGTTGAAATGTGTCAATTCAATTGAGAAAAACTGTAAGATGCATTTTGGTCGATCGGATCACAAGTGGACGATGCTAAATACAGGTGTAAATGGGGTGTAAAACGTTTTGAGCTTGTTCACTTTCAACCACTTCCAGAGGTAGTCGAAAAAGCATTCGACCGGACTGCTTTTGTAGTGTAGACGCTCATGTGGTCGATTGTGTGCGAACAACCACAAAAGACCGCCTACTTACCTAATGCATAAACATTATGTTAAGCGCACTAGACAGACAGGATTTGAATTTTGTCGGCTGAAGACCCAATTTTGGTTTGAAGATGAAAAACGTACCAAGCACAATGTTCTCTCGCTGTTCCTGATTTCTAACGTCCTGTGGATATTAAAGCAGAAAGCTGCTGCTCTCTGTGTGTTTTTCCATCATCTCCAGTTACGTTCATATGTAAATTCCATGAGCTTATTTCATCCATTAGGTTGAAGGATCTGCAAAAAAGCCAATATATTGACTCACCCATAGACCATCCCCTTGAAAAAATCAGGACAAAAGTGGCTTAAAGTGGACAAAAGAGATGGATTAAAACATCAGGTGTAAACGGGTAAGTGTCTGCCTCATACTTGTGATTTGATCGACCAAAATGCATCTTAATACCAGGTGTAAACAGGGCCATTAAATGTGTGACCAGATCCTTCTCACTAGGCTGCTTTTCACCAATAGTGTAAGTACTTCACAACATCATTCAGTCTCTACTCCACCTGAACAGCAAACAAAAAACTGAGAAAAGTACACAACCCTCAAAAGTTTGGGGTCAGAAAGAACTCTTTTTAATATTTATATTCAGCAAGGATCCATTAAATCAGTTAAAAGTGAAAGTCGAGACATTTGCGATGTTATAAATCAAATAAATGCTGTTCTTTTGAACTTTCTATTCATCAAAGAATCCTGAAAAAAATGTATCATGGTTTCCACAAATATTTTAAAGGGTTAGTTCACCAAAAAATGAAATTTCTATCATTAAGTACTCGCCCTCATGTCGTCACAAACTCGTAAGACTTTTGTTCATCTTCGGAACACAAATTAAGATTTTTGGTGAAATCCGAGGGTATCTGAACCACACGTAGGCTGCAACGTCATTGCACCGTCTGAGGTCCAGAAAGACATTAAAGACATTGTTAAAATAGTCAACGTGACTACAGTGATTCAACCTTTCAGCATTCAGCCAGCAGTATTGAGCCTCCGAGTGGTTTGTTCCTCTGACGCAAATCCCATGCAAACAGTTGTTGATGTGTTATTTGGCTAATTGAGGAGTCATTCTCCAAAGGTCTTTGATGTCCAGAAGGGGCAGTGCATTGATGGCCATTTCTCTTTAATGCATATTTAATTGCAGATCTCCAGGATATCTTGTTCTTCACTCTCTCTGGCCGAAGGTCTAATTGATGTATTTTCTCAAATAAAGGCCGCATATTTTTATGCAGGCACAAGAAAAGTAGTCTCTTAAAAAGGTCAAGTTGACCTTAGCTCAAAGTACTTGATGCAAATTAATTTACCACCAACCAAAGAAAGCAAATCAATATAACTACATCAAGGAGCCATTTTATTATTGACTCAGCAAAGGATGAAGCAGGAAACTGTATAAGGAGATTGAACAATCACAAATGAATGAAATTTATTGGCACATTGTGCATATGGCATCAGGAGAGTGTTTCTGTATTGAGACAACGTGTGTAAAAGAATCAATGGATTGTTCTTCTTTTGAGCCTTTATTTAGCAGGAATGAGAT